>NC_051411.1:14130929-14134874 GCF_015228065.2 Penaeus monodon
TATTATTATAATATATAAAATATATATATATAATTTAATATAAAAACCACATATATATCATCATATAAGAAAATTTATATAATATTAAAATTATAATATATATAAAATATATAATATATAATATAATAAAATTATATTTTAATAATATTAGTATAAAATATATATATATTTTAATAATATAATATATTTTATCATGCGGAACACAATTACTATATTTTGGTATATATGTATTTTAATATATATATATAATATATATATATTTATAATATATATTATATATAATATATATAAATATAATTATATGTGGTGGTGTGTGGGTGTGTTGTTGGTGGTGTGTGTGTTTTGTGTGTGATTGTGTGTGGTGTTTGTGTGTGTGTGTGTGTGTGTGGGTGTTTGTGTTTGTGTAGTATGTATGTTAAAAAAAAACCCAATTTATATATAATTAATATATATAATATATATATTTATATATAACACACAAAAAACACACACCCCAACACACCACCCCTCCACCCCACACCACACACACACACACACACACAAAAATATATATATAATATATATTTTTTTATATATATATATTAATATTATATATATATATATAATTATATTTTATACAAATATATATTTTAAATATTTTATAATATATATATATAAATTTTAAATAATATAATATAATATATTTATATATTTTAATATATATATATTTAATATATTTTTAATATTAATATAAATATAAAATATATATATAATAAAATTATTATATATATATAGTGTGTGTGTATGGTGATATAAATCTTTATCATATATGTATTATACATATATTAAGAATATATATATATATATATAATATATATATTTTTAATAATTATTTATATATTTTTATATATATATATTGCTTATGTATGTATGTATGCACACAAATGCCAAACACAACACCCCAACAACACACACCACACACACACACACACACACACACAAAAAACATACACATGCACACACACAACACACCCCCACTCACACTGTCTTTTCCCTCTCTATAAAGGGAAATTGGGATATATACTCTGCTATAACAAAAAATATTATATTATATATATACAAAATATAATATATATAAATATAATATAATTATTATATATATATATATTTTAATAATAAAATTTTAATATATAATATATATATATATATATATATATGCATTCTTTTGGATTGTTCTAATATCAGCTGCTAAGTAATATTCTAGATTGTTATTATATCTCTATTACGTATCATTCATATGTTCCTATGCAATATCATAGATAGGTTCACACTGCATTGTAGATTTGTAGAGGTAGATAGACAGAGAAAAAGGCAGATATAGAAAGCTATATAGTTAGAGAGAGAGAGGGAAATTCAAAAGAAAGCTAGGTACAGGGACAGATGCAATCTTGCATTCTCCAATTAATTGTTTTATATTATTAGTACGTATTCGAGGTGCAATTGCATAGCCCTGCAAAAGTTTGAATTTAAGCTCAGCTAAATAATACAGACAGTGAGAGAAAATAAACAACAAATATTGGACAACTAACTCACACCAGGACCGTTTCCAAATTCCTTGCGAAGTGTCAACGTGGAAAATTATAACGGGAGAAAAATCTTTAATTACTTTGCCTAGGCGATTAAGGGAAAGGGAGAGCGTGCGAAAGCGATGAAAAATAGTAGCGTATTTCTGCTAACGGCATTTTGGTCGTTTTCCTAATTTCCTTTTTGTCATGACTGTATGTCAGAAAGAGGGGTCAAGGCACAAGCCGTTCTGATTTCTTTTCTTCTTCTTATCCTTTGTCGCCTTTCTTTTAATGTCCCAAAGCCTTCCCCTCTTTCCCAGAGAGAAAGGTGAGCCTTTTCTTTCCTGCCTGTCTAGTACCTTTTTCTGCTGGTCTGTTTTAATTTTTTCTGTCTGTATGTTAGTCTCTCTGGTCCCTTCTCTCTGTCCTCTTCTAGTCTCTCTGTCTGGCTCTGTCTCTCTATATCTATCTATATATCTATACCCCCCCCTCTTTCTCTTTCTCTCTCTCTTTCTCTTTTTCTCTTTTTCTCTCTTCTCTCTCTCTCTCTCTCTCTCTCTCTCTCTCTCGCTCTCTCTCTCTCCCCCCCCTTAATCTCGTCATCCTCTCTCTCTCTCTCTCTCTCTCTCTCTCACTCTCTTTGTTTCTCACTCTCCCGCCCTCCTTTCTCTCTTTCCTTTTCTCCCTCACAGACAGAGACAAATGAATGAACGGATTAATAACATGGACCCTTTATGTACAGACAAAAAGGCAAATAAATGGGGCAAATATACTTTAATTCCGTAGGCCCTTTAAAATCCCCAATTCTATGGGTACTGTAACAGGCTTTGGGTGCCTCAGTGTGCGGGATCTTGCTGTGTGTGTATGTGTGTGTGTGTGTGTGTGTTGTCTCTCTCACTCTCTCAATTAACACAGACAGACGTACGCATGCACATACCAATAAAGAACTATAAAGAGCTAACAATTCATTGCACAAATCACGATCAACGTCCGACTTGCAGCCTAAATGATGGGATGCAAGGTTTCACGAAATATGGATGTTAACAGTATTCAAACGACGTTGCTCATGAATCAATTTGCGATATGAAATCACGAAATTCAACCGAAAGTGATTAATTTGGATCCTACAACATTCATGGTGGCTACATAAATAGATAAATGAATTAACTGGTTCGTGTAACTATACATAATTGTGTATATTAATATTTTATATATATTATATATATATATTTTAATATTTATATATATTATATATATCTATATATATATTTACCCCCCACACACACACACCCACACCACACCACACACACACACATATATTATATATATATATATATATATATATATAATATATATTAAAATTATATATATATATTATAATACATATATATATTTATATACTACAAATATATATATATATATATACATAATATATATTATATATATATATTATATATATATTATATATATTTTATATTATATATATATTATTATATATATTATAATATATCTGTATATACTATTTTTATATTTTATATATATAGTTAATATTATATTATATTTTAATATATATTTCTGCTTCCTATCTATTATTATATATTATATATATTATCTTATTATAATTATATTCTATATATCTATTATTTTCTTAAAAAAATCTTTTTATTTTTATCTTCTTATTTCTTATTATATTATATTTATTTTATTCTATTTATATTTACTATTACTATATATTTATATATATTATATTTTTTTCTTATTATCTTTATCTATATATATTATATTATTTATTCCCTGTTTACTATACATATTGTATTATATTATATTTTATTATTTATTATTAAAATATATTTATATGTATATATATATACATATACACCATTCCCTATTGAGAGGTTTTAGGCAGTGCCGCGCTTGCCTGTCTGGCTGCCCTTCCTAATAAACGGCAGTTCGGCGCGCTAACACTTGTGCCACGGCGGCAACTTCCTCTGCGACACCTGCGTTTCAACTCTCAAGGCATTTGTCGTTCTCTCGCCGTGAGATCGTGCTCGATATATATATATATATATATATACATATATATATAAAATAAAATATTTATATATATATTATATATATTGTATATATATATGTATATATTTATATCATATATATTATACATTATATATAATTTATATATATATCTATATATTTATATATATATATATATATATATATTATTATTATATTTTATATATTTTATATATATGTGTGTGTGTGTTGTGTGGTGTGTGTGTGTGTGTGTGTGTGTATGTGTTTTGGTGTGTGTGTGTGTGTGTGGTGTGTGTGTGTGTGTGTGTGTGTGTGTGTGTTTTTGTTGGTGGGGGTGTTTTGTGTGTGTGTGGTGGGGGGTTGTGTGTGT
>NC_051411.1:14142474-14147474 GCF_015228065.2 Penaeus monodon
AGCTCTCTCTTTCGCTATCTACAATATGAATAGCAAGTACCAGCATATTTTTTTTATAGTTCTTACGAATGTGTGTATGCGTATATTTGTTTGTATGATATGAGGAATCGACCCGTTGATCAAATATGATTCTTTTGTAGACTGTTTAAGGACAATCCTTTTCCCTTGATACTCCCCTAAAAACACCTTTCCCCAACCCACCCTGACGCACACCGGGTAAAGGAGGTCACGCTTGGACCTGGACAAAAATAAGAACGGAAGTGAGAAAGGCGTGATTGATAAACGGAGTATTAGCGACAGACATTGAAGGGACAAGGAGACGGAACGTAGAAGAATATGATTGAATTATACAGTATTTGAGAGAAGGCAAGAAAGGCTTGTCTGAAATACTTCATATAGTGAGGGGAGAAGAAGACTGAGTCAGGGAGAAAAGCGATGGAGATGGCAGTGAGAGGGAGAAGGAATGTAGGAAGACCCAAGGAGCAGGTGGACGCTGTGAAGGCGAAATATGAGGGCCCACAAATCGAATAAAAGATGAAGCAATGGATAGACGAGTAAGAAAGGAACATTCGGGCGGCTGGGCTTACAAAAAAGAGGGAATAAAATCGTAAAAAGTTTCTTCGTGTAAAAGTGTGATAGCTTGTGTGTGTGTGTGTGTGTGTGTGTGTGTGTGTGTGTGTGTGTGTGTGTGTGTGTGTGTGTGTGTGTGTGTGTGTGTGTGTGTGTGTGTGTGTGTGTGTGTGTGTGTGTGTGTGTGTGTGTGTGTGTGTGTGTGTGTGTGTGTGTGTGTGTGTGTGTGTGTGTGTGTGTGTGTGTGTGCGAATAAATCATTTGTTCGTGCGCGCGTCACACAAACACCCATCCAGAAACAATAGACCCACTCCTTAAGGCCCTTCACACTATTTCCCTTAATCACAAAATAAACATTAATAAGTAAAGTGGGGCAGGGAAGCGAAGGCCCAACTTGGTGTCTGTATACATTGCTATCCAAGTGTAACACGGAAGGGAGAGAGGGGAGGGGGTTATAGGCGCATGTGTAGTGGTAGGAGAGAGTCTGTGGGTGTTTGGGTGCAGAGGAGTACATCTGCGTGTGTGTGATGGTAGGGGAGATGGGGAGATTGTGGGGTGTGTGGGAGAGGTCGAATGAGTGTATAGGGATGGGATATGGGGGGGATGAACAGGAGAGTGTGGAGGGTAGGAGGGTGTGGGTCTTTGGGGTTGGGGAGGGGGAGTCAAGAGGCGTCGCTTAGACAAACAATCTGCACAAAACTCCCGCTTAAGAGGCCGAGCCTTCCGGCGACGCTCGTAAAGGGAGTGTTGGTAATAAAGTTAATGTGGACGACTGGGATCAAAGTCCTGTAAGTACAAGCCGGCAGTGGAGGAATCTAGGAACATTGGAAGGATACGGCAGAGACACGTTCACCACAACATCCGTTCAACACCCATTTTTGTTTTATTTATCTATCTATCTGTCTATCAATCTATCTGTCTACCCTACCTGCCTACCTATCTATCTAGCTATCTATCTATCTATATGTCTATCTACCTATATATATATACATATATATATATATATATATATATATATATATATATATATATATATAATATATATATATATATATATATATATATATATATATATAATATATATATATATATAATAATTAAATCATGCAAATATATTTATTTACATTCCTATTTATTCAGTAATTTATGTGTATATTGAATTTATTTACTTATTTTTATTCATTATTCATTCATTTATTTATTTATCAGTCTGAGTGATCTTTTATTTTTGCACTGTTTTACGAAAAGCGTTTAAATAACTTCCTTTATCCAAGGTAACGGGTTTACGCTTACATATGGAAATTCACTTTTACCACTTTTTTCAATCTACGGATGTTTTACATACCTTTTCAGTTGCATTATTCAAACTGAGACCCTGAGGATCATTCTTGGTGCCCCTAGAACAACGAGGATTGTGAAGATGAGAACAAAACTCAAATTATCTTCAGTTTACGAAAGAATATTATACATAAACACCATATTTTGTGTCAAATCAGTTAGAGAACCCCTCCATTGTACTGACTTCCAAAGACAACTAAAATATAGAATATTGGAGCAAACTTTGAATGACAACACCGATTCATATTTAAATCCATGGGTTCAAGAACATGTAAACGCTAAAATTCAGCTGAAAAGACCCATAACTAAGATCCTACATGGACATTCTGTTCCACCGTGGAAAATGTCGGACCTAAATGTAATTTAGATACGACTGCCCTTTGCTATACCTAAGCAGTTCGTACTTGTAAATGAGCATCTTGAAACTCTGCCCACTGCATATGAAGGCTACACTGACGGATTCTTGCAGTTTGGGAACAGAGTAGGATGCGCTTTTTTGTATATAAAAACAATATTTTGCAGCTCCAGGATTGTAAGAGGGTTTATGACTGGGATAGCACTACGCTGAAATACCCATGGCCACCGAATTTCTATTGAATCAAGGCTCAGGGGGTAATTTTCTGCTCTCCAAGCTCTGAACACTCTAGAAAAAGGTGCTGAAATTATTGCAAATGACATTAGGTTAAACGTGTATCGTGCAAAAGAACGAGGCCATGTGTGGATTCCATTGCATGTTGGATTCCTAGACATGATCATGCTGATTGCCTGGCAAAATATGTGACAAGTATGAATATAGATCTTGGAGTACCTCTTAGTAGTTAGACGTATGTAGCATAAAACACAATTGTTTATATAATACAAGAACAAGCTAGTGTGATATTGTGACTGCAAGAATCAGGCTTGGATATATATTGTATTGGCAGGTCAGTGCAGTTTGTAATGTCGAAGAAACTAAGCGTAAACTGTATAATGAAGAATATAAATGAACACTTGCAAATTATCCCTCAGATTGCCATGTGACCACCTAGCATGAGGTACGGAAAACTATGTAACTAATTCATATCATCTGGTGTCTTAGAAGATATACCTATGTTGTATCCTAAATTTGGAATGTAGTATCAAATTACCACATATCAAATGTAGCAACGCCTTTCCACGCAAAAGCTGTACGCCGGCTTGGCCGGCGTACAGCTTAACTGAGATGGTACAGATCATAATAATGTTATAGTCTAAAATTACAATGTAATACCATTAATGTAATACCATTTTATGACGCTATGACCATATCAAATGTACCACAGCTTGCCCACAGTTAGCCAGGGTGGTAAATAATGGACTAAAGTAAAATTGAAAAGGTTAGAAGTTATTGGCAATGCTTTGTTATCTTTAACGTGATACAACGATCAACTCATTGAATAGGCTCGACAGAAATACCTCTAGACTTTATTGTTATGGGCATTTATTGCAGTAGATTTCGATGCTAATGTAGTATTGGTCATAGTTCTCTTTAAAACACATATTGGTAAAATTCATACCTTTGATTATGTCCGTGTAGCATACATAACATATGAATATCTTCATTATGCATTTCACTGTATATAATTTATATGTAGGTATAAGACAAATGAGATTTAAACACAATACACTTATATACCTTGTACCAAGCCGGTCTTCAGTATCCCCTTCATGGTAGGTCAGCTTGCTATTAAAATCTCTAAGAGAACCAAATATTGTATCCATTTTCGATGCATATATTGTTGTTTTGAGAAGGCTCTTACTAACATTGTGAAGACAGGTCTATGTTGATTATACTCTTTAATCTTTCGGGCACTGTATCCAAACATACGCATTACTTGTAGCAGTGAAAAATCTGAAACCTACCGTCACAAATCTTTTCTTCAGTTCTGCTTTAGTAAAGTCATGCTTTTGAACCGACAGTAAAAGATAGATAGACAGGTAGATGGATATATATACATATATATATATACATATATATATATATATATATATATATATATATATATATATATATATATATATATATATATATATATATATATATATATATTATTGTATGTATATATACACACACACACACACACACACACACACACACACACACACACACACACACACACACACACACACACACACACACACACACACACACATATATATATATATGTGTGTGTGTGTGTGTGTGTGTGTGAGTGATGTGTGGGTAAAATAGTGACTCACAGTCCATAAAAGCTGTACATTTTAAATTCAGGTGAAATGAGAGTTAAGATTGTCTAAAAAAGATTGCATGCAATATGTTTAGCATATTCAATGTAAATTGCCTAGCATGATACGTTTAAGATATTTAAAAGTACACCTCTACCTAATTTGTCAACATTATTAACCCTCCCCGATAAATAAGGTACTTATAGTCATATTGCTCTTTTAACATATATGTATATATGCATACACATATCTAAGAAAAATCACCAACCATAACTGATTTACGAAAGTAAATAAATAATAAATGAATAAATAAAAATCTACAATCTGTGGGGACTTCGAGAAGTAGGAGCGGTGAAAGAAAATGGTGACGGTATGTGTGCTCTCTCTCTCTCTCTCTCTCTCATCTCTCTCTCCTCTCTCTCTCTCTCTCATCTCTCTCTCTCTCTTCTCTCTCTCTCTTCACTCTCTCCTCCTCTCTCTCCTCATCCTCACTCTCTCTCTCTCTCTCTCTCTCTCTCCTCTCTCTCTCCTCACACTTCTCTCTCTCTCTCTCTCTCTCTCTCTCTCGCCTCTCTCTCTCTCATCTCTCTCTCCTTCTCTCTCCTCGTCCTCTCCTCTCTCTCTCTCTCTCTCTCTCTGTCTCTGCTCTCTCTCCTCTTTCCTCGTCCTCTCCTCTCTCTCCCTCTCTCCCTCCCTCCCCCTCTCTCGTCCACCTCTCTCTCTCCCCTCTCTCATTCCTTCTCTCTCTCTTCTCATCTCTCTCTCTCTCCCTCCCTCTCTCTCTTCTCTCTCTCTCCTCTCTCTCTCTCTCGTCTCTCTCTCCTCCCTCGCTCTCTCTCTCTCATCTCTCTCTTCCCTCCTCTCTCTTC
>NC_051411.1:14179974-14186620 GCF_015228065.2 Penaeus monodon
CCAATTACAGTTTACAGTGTCAAAAAAAATTTTGAAAACTCAACAATGTGAGATGATAAAAACCCCAAGGTTGGGGAAAAAGGGAAAAAAACCCTGCTGAGCCGTTTAAGAACATCCCCAAAAAAAAAAGAAAAATTTCCCCCCTGATATCTGAAAAAACACTAAGTAAAATTTGAAAAAAGAGATGCCTAAAACAAAGGGTATCAAAATCCCTTGAAAAAGTAATTTTTCAAAAAAAAAATACAAAAAATTTAAAGATTTTGCGACAAGATAAGGAAAAATTTTAAATGAACATGCCAGAGAATTTAAAACTGTTCTATCAAAAGAAAAAAGAACTTACCAAAGGGGTAGAAAAACACACGAAAAATTTTAAACTACAATGGACACTATCAAAAATGAGATGAACTTTTTTTTGTGATGGAAAAGAAAATCAAAGATAGAGGAATCAATATTGTTCAACCTAACAAAAAAAAACAAATATCAACAACAACATTAATTAGACTCAAGACAACGAAGACAACCACCACCCCTGCTAGATGAATTTTTAAAAGCCATAAAAGAAGTAAAAAATAACAAAAGCCCTGGGGAAAAGATGAAATAAAGCAGAACTAAAAAAAATGCTGGCAAAATGTTTAAATTTTCTACAAACTCTGACAAAAATATGGAATGAAAGAAAATGGCCAGGGAAAACTGGTAAAATCAGTCTTTTCTCCCTTACCTAAAAAAAGGGACGACTCCAAGCAACAAAAACAGGACAATTTCTAATAAATCACAGCCCGAAAATTTTGTTGAAAATTTTTGTGAAGAATGAAGTTTAAGTTAAGAGAGGAAAAATTTAGGAACAAGCAGGTTTTTGCCTGGAAAAGGACCCGAAACCAGTTCTAAATTTAAAAATTTATATAGAGAAAACAGAGAAAATCAAAAAAACCCATACCCGTGTTCATCGATTATGTGAAAGCTTTTTATCACGACACGATATCCTCTGGAATAACAGAACGAATGAAGTTTCCAAAACACATCATCCAACTAATAAAAGCCAGTAGACAACAACAAGCAGCGTAAGAACCACTTTTGGTTAACAGAATGGTTCGAAGTCAAAAAGGAGGCACAGGGTTGCTTCTGTCTCCGCACCTTTTAAAATAATTTTGAAACAATTATGAGAGGTGCCTAGAGAATTTTAAGGAACTTTGGGGTGTTGGAGGATACAAAATATCAAATTGAGGGACGCCGAGATATAGTTTTGATTCAGCAGTATCACTGAATACAACAATACTAGATAAAGTTTGAGAACAAGCAAAAAGGGTGGCTTTTTTTAATCCAAAAAAAAAAGACATGAAGATTCAAAAATAACCCGGGAATGAACAATGATGAAATGTTACAATCAATGGGAATGATGTGGAAAAGTGAAGAGTCACTTATCTTGGACTGTTTTTAAATAATACATATGATGATTCCCGGGAAAAAAGGAAAATTCCCTTTCCAAAAAACGCCACAAATTTCTCTCAATAAACACGGAAAAACTGAAGCTTACCTTCGGGCAAAGCTGAGGTTTTGAAAATCATTAGTTTTCCCCAAATTTCATCATAGGTTCTGAGGTTTGGGGGGAAAGATAGACAAAAAAAGGGTCAATAGTTTTTGTATGTGGTGTTACAGGGCGAGTACGCGATTAGTTTGGCAGAGAAAAGACAAAAGATGAAGTGCTGAGAAAAATAAATTTTAAAGACCGGCTGTGGGACATCTTGAACAGGAGGAAATTAAAGTTTATTGGTTCATGTAATGAGAAGTAAAAGTATTGAGAAAAACATGCTGACAGGGATGGTGCTAGGAAACAGAGGAAGAGGCAAACCGAAGACAAGACTGAGCGACAACATCAAAGATATTTGCGGGCTGTCGATGGTACAAGTGGAAAGAAAAGCGTAAGATCGAGTTTAGTGGCGAAGGATGGTGGAGAGGTCCACGGCTGCTCAGACATGAACATACCGTTATTGATGATGATGTATGTATGCATATATATGTAAATATATATATATATATCATATGTATGTATTATATATATGTAAATATATTTATAAATATATAAATATATATTATATATATTATATATATATATTTATATATATATATATATATATATATATATATATATGTATATATATGCATATATATAGGGGCCGCGGTAGTCGAATGGTTAGAGTGTCGGACTCAAGACTGTCACGACGGCAATCTGAGTTCGAGGGTTCGAGTCACCGGCCGGCGCGTTGTTTCCCTTGGGCAAGGAACTTCACCTCGATTGCCTACCTAGCCACTGGGTGCCCAAGCCAGCCCAAGTCAGTGCTGGTCCCAAGCCCGGATAAATAGAGAGAATGATTACCTAAAAAGGTAACACCGGCACTCTCCGTGGAAAGGAACTGGGGACCCTACCACGTACTCACTCCAAGAGCATCACAGCATGAAAAAACTAAGTATCATGCTGTGATCACGGCGGCTCAGACATGAACCTTCCGTTAAAAGAAGAAGATATATATATATACATATACATATATATATATATATATATATATATATATATATATATATATATATATATATATATATATATATATATAATATATATCAACAGCTGAAAATAACGCGACAGCATAAAACGTAAAGAGAAACACAGCTAAAAAAGGACGGAAGGGTTAGAAAATATGAAAAGAAATTGTTTGTGTTGTATCATACATTAAGGCTGGCATGTTGGAGTGATAAGTAGCTCCAGCAGTAGCTAAATCCTGGAGTGTGTCAGACGCACAACGGGGAAACCTTGATCAGAGAAACCGAAGCAAGAGAATTACTTCATAATTGAGAACAAACAACAAAGTCGTTGCTTCTGAGTGACTGTTAATTCTGTTATTTCCGTTCATGCAGGAATAGTCTGAGAGATGACGTGCCTTATCGCGGGTCTCTCCCTTACCGATGATAACACTTCAGGCCAACAATAGTGATGATATTGACAACACTAACTATAGTAATAATAATAATGATTATATTATTTACAATTATGATAATAATAATCATTATTATAATATTAGCAATCATGATAATAATGATGATGATAATGGTAACAAAAATAACAACGATGAAAATAATAACAATGATAATAAAAATTATGATAATTATTGTACTACTACTGGGACCACAAATGACCTTATTACTACTACTGCTTCTATTAATACTTCTACTACTACTATTGATTCTGCTATCCTAACATTAACGATAGGATAATGATAATGGATAATAATAATAAGAAGAAAACAACAAAGCAAAATTAGAACGTTCGGAGTATCCTTTCGCACCACAATCGGGTTGACAGGAGAACATGTCGATACTAAAAAGAAAATACATACGTATGTCTGTCTGGAAATATGCATGATAAACTGACTTTTTTCTCTCTGATCAATATGTGACATACATTTGTGGTGATGACCTTTTGTTTTGAATGTGCAAACCTAATGAAAAAAAGAAAACGATAAGTTTTGTGTTTAATATGAAAAATTCAAAAATAGAATGTTTCTCTTTCTCTCTCTCTCTCTCTCTCTCTCTCTCTCTCTCTCTCTCTCTCTCTCTCTCTCTCTCTCTCTCTCTCTCTCTCTCTCTCTCTCTTCTCTTTCTCTCTCTCTCTCTCTCTCTCTCATTCTCATCCCCTTTTTCTCTTTCTAGATATATCTATCGATCTATCTATCTACTGTCAACATATCGTTATCCATCTATGTTTTTTTTCTTTTTTTTAATACCTTCATCAAGAGGGTATTATGATACTTCAGTAGTATATCCAAGCTATCAAATGAACATCCAAGCCTGAAATGCAACTTACTTCAGGTTAGAAAAAATCTCTGCTCAGTGCAGTATCACTGGATAATAGTACGCGGTTAGTGACAACAGGAATCTATGTTATCGGGTGACATGCGCGGACGTGAGATAGAGAGGTGCTGTTAGATTAGGAATAAGGATTTTAAAATATGATAAGTAAAATATACGACGGGAAATTGGCTGATAATCGTAGGATGTCATTATCGTACACATGTATATTACATAACTACATGATTTATATGTATATCACATGTTTGTATCATGATATATATCCAACTAATCCAAATTAATCTGTCTACTTATTTGTCTATCTATTTATGTATCAACATATCCATCCATCGATCTCTGTATCTAATTACCTAGCTTATCTATCTATCCTATCTTATCTACCCTTCCCTTTATCTATCTATTTATCGTTTTGTCAGACTTATTATCTATTTGTTGATACATACGTATGACTCTCTGCATAAAACTCGAGCTCCATCACCGTGGTTCACGAGGAAAAAAAAAAAAAAACTTCCTGCATATTGCTGATGACTAGGCTGATGATAATACTATTACTATTGCTAAATACTATTATACTATTACTATTATACTATTACTATTACTATTATACTCTTACTATTACTATTATACTATTACTATTACTATTATTATATGTATATATATATATATGTATATATATATGTATATATATATATATATATATATATATATATATATATATATATATATATATATATATATATATATATATATGGGGGCCGCGGTGGCCGAATGGTTAGAGCGTCGGACTCAAGACTGTCACGACGGCAATCTGAGTTCGAGGGTTCGAGTCACCGGCCGGCGCGTTGTTTCCCCTGGGGCAAGGAACTTCACCTCGATTGCCTGCCTAGCCACTGGGTGGCCAAGCCAGCTCAAGTCAGTGCCGGGTAAATAGAGATGGTGACTCGATAAAAACACCGGGCGGAAGGCAATGGCAAACCACCGCTCTAAATTGCTAAGAAAAAATCATGGAAGCCCATGATCGTCAAGGCCGCGGTGGCCGAATGGTTAGAGCGTCGGACTCAAGACTGTCACGACGGCAATCTGAATTCGAAGGTTCGACTCACTGACCGCCGCGTTGTTCCCTTGGGCAAGGAACTTCACCTTGATTGCCTACCTAGCCACTGGGTGGCCAAGGCAGCCCAAGTCAAGTGCTGGTCCCAAGCCCGGATAAATAGAGAGAATAATTCCCTAAAAAAAGGTACCACCGGCACTCTCCGTGGAAAGGAACTAGGGACCCTACCACGTACTCACTCCAAGAGCATCACAACATGAAAACTACAATTAAGTATCATGCTGTGACCACGGCGGCTCAGACATGAACCTACCGTTAAAGGAAGATTACTATTATACTATTACTATAATACTATTACTATTACTATTGATAATACCATTACTTTTGCTAATACTATTACTATTGCTACTATTACTATTGCTAAAAGTACAGTGCTACTACTGCCTCTGTTACTACTACTACTACTGTTATACAATTACTACTACTACTTCTATCGCTGCTACTACTACTGCTACACTACTACTACAATCATTACTACTACTTGTATTACTATTAGAACTACTATTACAATTTCTACTAATTATATTCTTGCTCCAACAGAAAATCAAAAATAACAAAAAACAACAGAAATGAACAAGCAGAAATTATAAACGAATTAACAATAATGCAGCAGCAACAGCTAATAAAACAACAATAATGATAATCATGATAAATTGACAGTACTATAATTATAAAGAAAAGAAGAAAATTGAAACTTTAAAGTATGTAATTGTAACTGCAGACAATATTACTTCGTTGGCAAAAAACAAAATATGACGCTGATAAAGAGGTTGCATATCATACTTTGCTTGGTGAGAAATAGAAAAGTATGTTCATATATATGTATAAACATTTTTACTTTCTCTCTCCGCTCTCTCTCTCCTCTCTCTCTCTTTCTCTCTCTCTCTCTCTCTCTCTCTCTCTCTTTCTCTCTCTGTGTCTCTCTCTGTCTCTGTCTCTCTCCCTCTCTCTCCCTCTCTCTCTCTCTCTCTCTTTCTCTCTCTCTCTCTCTCTCTCTCTCTCTCTCTCTCTCTCTCTCATAAACGATACAGTTCATGACATATACATTATGTAGAGAGAGCAGTGACACCAGCAGAGACACATACTTAAAAAAAAAAAAAAAAAAAAAAAAAAAATAAAAGAAATAGATAAACGGATACAAGCATTGATGATTGTTTTCCATTAGGATATTGTGCATGAAGATATTTGTTTGTAAAAAGACACACT
This sequence comes from Penaeus monodon, assembly GCF_015228065.2. Classification (NCBI taxonomy): domain Eukaryota; kingdom Metazoa; phylum Arthropoda; class Malacostraca; order Decapoda; family Penaeidae; genus Penaeus; species Penaeus monodon. The sequence continues at coordinate 14,186,150 of NC_051411.1, forward strand.
TTTATATAATGCTTAGATAATTTCCACTTTTCTTATTTCTTTTTCGTACTATAAGGATCAGTAATATAAGGATCGTGATAACTGTATTAATAATGCTACTGATGATGATGATATGTTGACGATACTGATGACTACCCTAATGATGATCATGATAGTAACAATAATGATGATCATGATAGTAACAATAATGATGATAATGATATTAATGGTAATTATAATGATAATGATAATAATAATGATAATGATAATAATAATGATAATGATAATAATAATGATAATGATAATAATAATGATAATATTGACAATACCAATGATAAAATGTAACTATGAAATATAATGATAAAACTGTGATGACAATGGTGATAGTAATAACGATAGCAATAACAACAGCAACAATAGTAATGATAAAAGCATTATTGTTAATGCTATATTCACCATTATTATCATTGTATTATCATTATCATGATGATT
>NC_051411.1:14186720-14188853 GCF_015228065.2 Penaeus monodon
AAAAAAAAAGAACATCAGTTACATGTTAAAAAGAAGAAAAAAATCGGGACATAAAAAAAAAATATAAAGTTCACGTAAGTGTGATATTTCCTACTGCGACGAAGTGGTCTTGTCATTTCACTCTTAACACACAAAATACATACTACACTTAATGCACATTCTGCAATACCCGTGTATATAAATTTGCTAGGGACATAAACACGTCGCCTATAGTTTGCGAAGTGCTCGTTTGAAGATACAAATGAATACTCTGCATATTTTGCTATGCTTATTTTCATTCTCTCTCTCTCCCTCCGAATTTAAGCATTATCTCAGTATGTAGGTGTAGCTATAAGTTTGTTGCACGTTTTGATCAATGATTTTTTTTTGTTAATACCGATAACCGTTTTAAATATGCTGATAACGATAATGATGATGACATTGGTGTTAATGATTATGATAGTGGTGATAATGGCAATGATAATGGTGATACTGATAAGGAGGAAAAAGTTTATAATAATAATGATAATGGTATGGTGATAATATAAATTTGTTTGTATGAATTCTGGACAATACAAATGTGGAATTTGTATCGCAATGCATAAGGAATATATATTAATTTTGCAGAAACGCTGAGATTTAAAGAATAAATTCTTTTTGACAATATCTGTATAACACAGAAAGTCAATGTATAAAATGTAAAACATTACATTTAAATGTGTAATATCTACTCTCTTTTATAAGCGCTACGTACTGAAAATAAACAAATAACACACTTTTTATAATATTGTGAATTTTAGTAAAACCTAAATCAGCAATTTGATACAAACGAGGAAGAGGTATTGGTAGAGATTCAAATGCCAGTGTGTCGATCGGTTTCAACATATCCATTACTTTGTACAACCTTACTGGCAAATAGATTTGGAATACTGGCTGAAATTGAGTTATAGTTACACCGATTTGTTTCTTCACTGAGGCAGATGGTGGTTAAAACTGGTAACAATATGTGACTATGAAGTGATATATATATATATATATATATATATATATATATATATATATATATATATATATATATATATATAAAATTTCTCTCTCTCTCTCTCTCTCTCTCTCTCTCTCTCTCTCTCTCTCTCTCTCTCTCTCTCTCTCTCTCCCTCCCTCCCTCCCTCTCTCTCTCTCCTCATCGCTACTTACATGGGTGAAATGTATGATGTTCAGTTATAATGAAAAAATAATTCCAGGCTGAATGGTCCAGAGTATATGTTGGAGTTTTTGGAATCGCTGCGTAATGCTGAACACTGAACATTACAACAGCATACATAACAATAATAATGACAATGATAGTAACAAAAGCACCAGAACCATCAAAACAATAATGATGATAACGACAGAAATGATAATGCTAATCATACTAAAGATAATAAAAATGCTAATAGTAATAATGATAATAACAAGGACAGTAATAAAATATCATATTAATAACGGTAATGATAATAGTGATGATATTGAAATAATAATGATTATAATGAAGGAAGAATCAAGACATTTGATAATAATTGTAACATGAACAACAGTAGGTACTCCTACTTTTAATAATGATAATCATCATGATAATGATAATACAATGATAATAATGGTGAATATAGATTAACAATAATGTTCTTTATCATTATTGTTGCTGTTGTTATTGTTATCGTTATTACTATCACCATTATCATCATAGTTTTATCATTATATTTCATAGTTACATTTTATCATTGGTATTGTCAATATTATCATTATTATTATCATTATCATTATTACCATTAATATCATTATCATTATTGTACATATCATTTATTATTTATCATTATCATTATAATTACATTAAATATCATTATCCCATTATTGTTACTATCATGATCATCATTATTGTTTTTCTATCATGATCATCAGTATATAATCATCACTATCGTCAACATATCATCCTCATCAGTAGCATTATTAATACAGTTATCACGATCCTTATATTACTAATCCTTATAGTACGAAAAAGAAAAGAGAAAAGTGGAAATTATCTAAGCATTATATAAAAGTGTGTCTTTTTACAAACAAATATCTTCATGCACAATATCCTAATGGAAAACAATCATCAATGCTTGTATCCGTTTA
>NC_051411.1:14191453-14211453 GCF_015228065.2 Penaeus monodon
GAAAAAGCTTAAAGAACTCGTCATTTGGGCGCCCAACCCTGCGGGGGAACACAGAAAACAAAATTGCTGCGTTGGGGTGGGTCACGAAAAAGTAAAAGGTCATGGGCCACCCCCCCCCGCCAATTTGAACTACGTACCTTGATAAGATGCTGCCCGCATACCACCCCATCTTAAATTTTTTGGGAAAATTTCTTAAAAAAACCCAATGCTTTCGAAAGCTTTTTTTCCCTAACGGCGATTGGGGGATAATGTGGGAATTGAAAAAATTCTTTTGGGAAGGAAGATTTAAATATTATGGATTAAGTTTTCCATGAAAAAATTTGGGGTTTTATGATATTTGCTTTTTTGCGCAGAAAATACCCAACTTTTTTTTAAGAAAACGTAAATTTGGAGTGGGGGAAATTTTTTAAAAGGGAAAACCCCCTTTTTATAGAGGGGGGTCTACCCTTTAAACCCAATTTCTGCAATGAGTGAAATCTATTATTTTTATCCTAATCAACCTTTTGGCCTCAGAAAAGGGAAGAGTAAATCATTTTTTATCATTTTTTTCCACCGGAGAAAAATTATCTTTTTAAAATTTTTTTTTAAAAACCCAATGTGGAAACCCTTCCGTTTTTTTTTTTTTTGGGTATGATTTTTTTTTGTCTGCGGGGCTCCTATCCCTAAGATAAAAGGTAGGCAGGCAAGGGGGCCCAACAAAAAGGGGGAAGATATATAAAATAATAAAATTTTATATTTTTTTTAAAAAATTTATATAATATATTTTAAAATTATATAGGGATATATAGTAGAAAAGATAGATAGTAGATAGATGATGATAGATAGATAAAATGGGATAGATAGATAGATAGTAAAGAGAGAGAGAGGAGGGGAGAGATGGGAGGTGGGCAGATAGGTAGATAGATAGAGAGAGGAAAAAATTTTCAAATTAAAATCTAAATTTAAAAATTTGAAAATATAAACATTTATAGAAAAAACGATGTACAAATGAGTAGATTTATACATACATACTTTTTTTCCTATACATGCTTTACATTTTAAAACTAACACCCGCAATAAAATATTTTATAAAAGTGGGTGTGGCGGGCTGCGCGTGTGTCGGGTGTTTTTTTTGGTTTTCCCTTTTACACAAAACACACACACAAACACACACCCCACACACCACACAAAACACAACACACACACCCCACGATATACTTTAATATGCAAAATTAATATATTATATATATTATTATATATATATATATAATATAATATTTATAAATATATTTAATACAACACGAATCTATATGCACAAAACACAACCACACACACCCACACACACACACCACACACACACACACACACACCCCAATCCCAGGGAAATAATACAAAAAAAAAACACATTAAATGAACACAAATTTTGAAAAAGGAAAACAGCCATAATAAAGTTTATAAAATTTAAAATGGGAAATTTGGGAATTCATCAAAAATTCCTCAAGCCGGTTTAAAGAAATTTTCCTTTATAGAAGGGTTTTTACAAGTTGGGAAAACGTTCCCAATTTAATTTTGAAAATTTATTTTTTTTTGGGGCTTTTCCCCCTTTTCATATAGGCATATTTTTATAATAATTTTATAATATAATATATATATTTTATATATATATAAATATTATAATTAAATGTTATGGGGATATAAAAAATATAATATATATATATCTATATATATATATATATAATATATACATATATAAATATTATATATTACAAAATAAAATAATTATAATAATATATATATATAAAAGTTATGCGTATTATAAAAAAATTATATAAAATTTTATAAATATATAAATATATATATATATTATAAAACATATATAAATAAATAAATATATATATACATATATAATATAAAAAATATATATATTATAAAATATTATGTATTTAAAAAAGGAAAAAGAACACCAGCGCGGGCCCTTTTCGAAGTTACTAATTTTCCCCCTTAGGGTTAAAGAAAGGACAAAAGTTCATAAAAATAAGTTAAAGCAGTCTTAAAAGGGCCCCCGTCTTTTTAAAAAAAAAATAAATTACAGTTAAAAAAAGCAAAACAGGGTAAGGAAAAAATTAGTTATATTAACTAACCAAAGTCCTACAATAAACACGGATTATACTGTAAAATTTTAAATTAAAACTGTTTAGCTGTTGCCTTGCTTTCCTTTTTTTAACTGCAATTTTTTTTAGCCCGCTTGTAAGTTTATAAAATTTTATTGGGAAAACCCTTTTATTTTTGGCATATTCAGCTACATTTATTTCATATTTATGGTTCAATTTTATCTTTTTTTAGAATGATGATGAAGTCGGGGAATAAAATATAAATATACAATATATATATAATATATTCCCCACAAATTGTTTTAATATATGAAAAATATATGTATGTTTTAAAATATTAGCAACAGGGCAATATAAATATAAAATATATATATATATATATATATATAATATAAGATACAAATAATAAAAATATAAATATATTATATATATATATTTATAATATATAATATATATATATATATAATATATAATATATATTATATATTGTGTTTGTGGTGTTTGTGGGGATTTGTGTGTGTGTGTGGTGTGTGTGTGTATTTTTGTGTGTGTGTATGTAAAATATGTATATTATATATATAAAATATAAAATTATATATATATATATAATATATACAAAGAAATATGCATATAATATATATAATATATATAATAAATATATTATATATATATTTTTTATATATAATGGGCATATGTATAAATTTTATAAAAATATTTTAATATTTTATAATATTATTAAAATATTATATATATTAATAAAATATTATTTATATATATTTATATAATAATATCTATATTATTAATATATACATACCCATATTATATATATATATATATATATATATATAAAATTTTTTAAAATTATATATTTACTTTAATTTTATATATTTTTATATATATAATAAATAATATATATATATATATATATATTTGTGTGGGGGTTGTGTGTGTGTGTGGGGTGTGTGGGGTGTGGTGGGTGTGTGTGTGTGTTTGTGTCCCACCGTGTCTGCGCCTGCAGCATTTTCCCTACATTTTGCAGAAAAAAAAACAAAAGGAATAAAAGAAAAAAGGCCCGGGGAAAGGGAAAAAGGGGCCCCACAAAAGGGGAAAAACCCAAGGAGGGAAGGTTAAGGGGGAAATTTTAAAAAGATGCGGGGAAGGGAAAAGCTCTTTGGGGGGGACGAGGAAGAGCACAGTAAGTCCCGAATAAGTAAAAAAAGGGAAAAGGGAAAATGGAGAAGGAAGGAAGGTATCGGGTGAGATAAAAAGGAAGGAAATGGGAAATGTGGAAATGGAAGGAAGGGGGAGTAGAGAGCATTTTGTCAAAAATTACGCATACGCACACACAAGCATACGTACACACACATGACGGAGACATGAGTAGTTGTAATATGGACAAAACGGGGAAAATTTTTCATTACGACATGAATGTGAAGTAGGCCAGTGACCGGGGACGTAATCAGGGGACCTTGACAAAAACCGCAAACCCCCAACCAATTCCAAAAAAAACATAAAAATCCCCGGAAATCTTTTAACCTACTTTCCCCATTTTGTATTTTTGTTCGTACATGATGCCTCAAAAGAGAAATAATAAAACCCAAAGATGTACTAAAAAAGAGTACCCCCCAATGCAGGTGACAGGTGACTTAGTTTAATTTGACCCACAGCGAAAACCCACACAACCTTATCGAGAGTGAAGCAGGAAATTGTAGGGACAAAATGAACACCCTACACACGTACATGAATGTAAAAGTGGGTTTGGGGAAAAGTAAAGTAATCAGTGACCTTGAGGGAAACCCAAAAACCAAAAAACCCCCAATAATGTCCCCCCAACAAAATAATCAACCCCTGGAAATCTTTAACCCTTATTTTCAAATATGCATTTTATTTTTCGTACAGGGACGCACAAAAGGAAAAATAAGAAACAAAGATGTATTACAGACGAGTATCCCCCCCAAAAGCAGGTAAACCGGGGAAATAGATCAATGATCACAGCGAACCCACAAAACCCCTTATCGAGAGTGAAAGCGGGTTTAAATTTGACCCACGGGGGAAAACCCACTACCCCATAGCTAAACGATGGCTAACGCGCACCCCTTGGGGTTAAAAAAGGGGTGATCATGACAGAAAGAGGCCCAACTAAATGTGATTAACTAATCAATACCGTACCCAAAATCATTACTCAACCCAGTGTTTGTACGGGACGGGGGATCTTTTCCCAAGCAGGTTGGAAAAAGATAAAGTCACCCGTAACCACAAAACCTGTCGAGAGTGAAAGCAGTAACCCCAAAACCGTGGGCAAAATGAGACTAACACGCAAACCCTTACAGTAAAAAAATAGTAAATCAAAACAGAAAGATGCCCCAAATACCCGAAACCGAAATCTTTTAACCGGAAAGGCAGATGTTTACAGGGGACTCCCCCGGGGGCCCCCCCAATCCCCCACCGCAATATTAAACCATGTTTAAACTTGTACCAGATCGGAATTGTTTCTGTTACAGACGGGGGGAAAAAACCGTCTCTCTAATGACTGAAACTGTCAAAATCAAAAAATTTTAAATGGGCCCAACCACGGGGTCTGCTAATGACCGAAAAATTTCTGTTCCCTCTCACTGAACCAGAGATAAGAATACAATTAAGTGTAAAGGATTATAAAAATTCGTATAAAATATATCCCTTTTATTTCGATTGTTAAAACACTTCCCAATATGCACCATGTTTGTCTTGTAACTGAATCGATAATTAATCCTGTACGGGACGAGTGATCACCCTTTAATTTCATATAACCCAAATAAATGCCCCTCTAAGATCCCTAACGCGCTCACCTGAAGGATGTCCCTCCTCCCCAAAGTAAAAGAAGAATTTGAAAAAAAGAGGAAAAAGAAGCACACAAAAAAACCCAAACATGCCCCAAGCTGCTACTACGCAAAGGGTCCGAGAACAGGGAAACCCCCTTCCCTTTCCTACTCCCCCCGACCCACTTTCCCTCAAAATTCCCGATAGGAAGCAATAATGGTAGAGGAAGAAAGACGAAAAACAAACAAATAGCAAAAAAGACCGAGGGAAATTTCTAGTTCCCCCCTTTTTTCCAATTCCCCTCCCCCCCCCCCCCCTCACACCCAATTTCCCCATGTTTAAATTTTGGTAAACTGAATCGTAATTAATCCTGTCGGGACGAGTGACCACCCCTTTTTAATTCTTTCATAATCCAAAAAATTGTCCTCAAATGAGACAATACGCTCCCCCTAAAGGGTGTCTCTACTCCTCCCCAAAAAGCAATAATAAGAATAAGAATAAAGGGAAGAAACACACAATCAAAAAAAAAGGCATCCAGTGCGACACACGAAAAAGCCGAAAAAGGGGAAACCCTCCACCCCCGCCCCGGGCTTTCCCCCATTTTTCCTTTAGGAGCAATAATGGTAAAATTTCTTGACACGTGGGTTTACGTTAAACCCCAAAAAACATCCCAATATTAAAAAATTTTTTGGGCAATCAAAATTTTTTAAAAATACTTTGCTGTAATAAAATATTTTTTAAAAAAGGTCTTCATATATCCCTTAGTAAAAAACAAACAGCCCAACAATAAAAATAATATCCCCCCAATTTTCATATAACGAGGATTTTTAATATGATCATTTCTTCTTATTCAGAGGTAAGGGACGGGGCGGTGCACTTTTCGTCTTGAGGTGAAACCCAAACCAAAAAAAAGGAAACCCCTTTTTAACCCTTACAAATTTTTGGGACAATGTTCGCATTTTACGTAAATATAAGAAAAAAAATATAGAATAGGGATACTCCCCCATTTCCACCCATAGATATAAAAAAAAAAAAATACTTGCAAAGAAAATAACCCCAATATTTTTAAAAAAGGTTTTACAAAGCATAATATAACAAAGATGCAACTTAATAAGAATTTTCTAAAACAAAAAATTTTCTTACTTCGCGGGAAACCCCTTTGAAAAAATTGCAAAAACTCCTCTCTTCTTTAAATTTTTTAACATCTTTTCTTACTTCCCCAAAGGGTTTTTCTCATAAAAAAAATAAAATTTCCCAGTAAAAAGGACATGAAACTCTTTTTGCCCCCAAAAAACCCTTTTAATATAACTTTCAAGAACACAAAACTGGTCCTAACGGGTTGATAAAACAAAAAGATAAAAAAAAAACGGGTTTAAAATTTTTTGTGAAAGAAAATTTCCCGAAAAACCTCCCAAATACGCCCGTTTGAAAATTGAAGGCTTATACAAAAAGGGTTAATCTTTAATATAACGGGGCCCAACCCTAATAAGAATAACAACAGAAATTTTTTAAACCCTTCCGGGGGATTGAAAATTTTAAACACCCCAAAGGCTCTTTTAAAAAAAAATAAATTTCACTCAAAAGGATCATAAAAACTCTTTTTGGTACTCAATGTCTTTATTATGATTTTCAAAAAACACACACCCCAAACAGGGGGGAAATTTACAAAAAAAATGAAAATAAAAGTTTTAAAATTTTTTTTGAAAAAGGAAATGCGAAAAACCCCACTATCTCATAATTTTAAAAAAATTTCGGGTTTATACAACAGTTTAATTCCCAAAAAAGGTTAAAAAAGGGCCCGGGTTTTTATTCTTTTTAGAGAGCATTTAAAGGGGTTTTTAACGGCATCTGCGCAAAGACCAAAGGGGGGTTTTCCCCCTCCTTTTTCCCATCTAAAACATTTTAATTATTACCAACTAGGACCCAACCTGTCCCCACTTTGCGAACCAGTTATTTTTTGGGGGAATTTAAACCTCAAGGGGAAATGCGGTAATTTCCAAAATGTTCCCCCCTCAGCTCTAAATTTTTGTAAATCACAATGAAAAAATTAGGAAATATTTTCCCAGCTTTCCCATATGAAAACTCTGTGCACGCCAATAAAAGGGCATTCTCTTCTGATAAAAAAAAGGACCAGGGTAAACACATTAGGGACCCCTCTTTTTAAATTATTTAAAAAATGAATTAAAACAGAAGGCGGACTAGCTTTTCAGAAATTTACTCCCCCTCCAAAAAAATTGTCATAGTCCCTCCCTCCCAAAGATATACAAAAAAAAAGGGAAAAATATGCAACGGAACCCAAACTAATGTTGGTTACAAATATTTGGTCTTTAAAAGCAAATAGGGCCTGTTTTTTTTCCTAAATGAACGGGAAAAATACTGTAAAAAGACACAACTAACCCTGCCGACGGGAAAAAATTTCCAACAAAAATTTTTATTTCTCGTTTTCCCCCGGGCCAGGGTTTCTTTCTACCAGTCTACAAACATGCTAAAAGAGAGGGGGTAGAAATTTGCTATTTTGTAACCCGGGACTCCGGGATTGTTGATGATTTTTTTAGTTTTTTATCTAGAAAAAATATTTTTTTTTGTCTCCAAACCAAGAACGGGAAAAATTTTTAAAAAAGGAAACAAAAAAAACCTTGCCAACGGGAAAATTTTCAACCAAACTTATTCTCGTTTTCCCCGTCATTCCCTTTCTAAAAAATAGCAGAAGAGATGGAGCTAGAAAAAGTTGTTATTTTTAAAGAGGACGATCACCTCACCCCCGGGACTTTGGTGATTTATTTTAATGGGGAAACGTACTTTCCACCCAAACCCGTTTTTTTAAGTAAACAAATGCTTTATATTTTTTAAAATTTCCCCCCTATTAAAGAGAGAAATTTTTTTTTCTTTGGGCCCACTGAATAAAACTTGACACCCGATCTCTTTAAGATTTTCTAAATATTTTAAAATAAAAAAAGCCCATAAAAAATAAAAAAAAAAATTTATATCTTAACATCCTTTGCCTATGATTTTTCACAATGTCCCTAGTTGTGGGGGTGAAAAAAAACTTTTAAGGCCCCTAAAAATTATTTTTATCTTCAAAAATCAAAACACCGGGTTAACAAAAAGGTTTTCATTTGGTTATTTTTCCCCTTTTTTTTAAACGGTCTTTACCCAAAAAACAAAAATTTTTTATAAAAATATAAAAAAAAGTGGTAAAATAATAAAAACTACCATGTTATAAAGCTTTTTTAATTGTACGTGTAGGGACAAGGGAAAAATTTAAAATTTCGCCAAAAAGCACGGTTTTTTTGCCAAGGTATGTTTCCCCCTGTGAGTAAAAAAAATGTTTTAGTGACAAATTCAAATGCGGGACTTGGGCGGGACGATGCGATTTTCCAACTGAGCTTTTTTTTTTCCTTTTTTAAAAACCGAGTTATCAACAACTAATATTTTTTTATATTTTTAACCCCCCAAAATTTTCTTTGCAAAATAAAAAAAAAATAAAGGGGCTTTTTTTGTTGGTGTCTCCCATTAGATATTCGGGGTTTTAACAGGGAGAAAAAGGGTATAGACGAGAAAAATTTACATCGAGGAGGTAAGTTTTTAGAAAAAGGGGTTTTAAAAAACCCAAAGCCTACGGGGGAAAAAGCCGCATCCGAACCCAAATATTTCTAAATGACAAGTAAAAAAAAATTTGTTTTGGAGAAAAAAAAAATCGCATTACCTCATAATAAGGGAGGGAAAAGCTCTTTTCATAACTTAGAGAAAGCAAAATGCCCTTTTTTTTTTAAAAACCCAAAGGGTTTATTGAAGATTTGGTATGACCACAGCAGTTTTTTTAAGGGTTGGGAATAATGGTAAGGGTTAAAATGTTTTTAGCATTGCTTTCCTCCTTTTAAAAAAAAGTCTTATTTATCTAAAAATGCCTTTCCCAAAACTCTGACAAGCTCCAGGCAATAAACCAGGGGCAGGTATCAGGGAAAAAAAAACACCTTCTTGTCACGAGATAATGAAATGCATCGACAAATAAAAACCATTAATGGGGTGCGAAGTTTTGGAAGAGGCGGAAAAAATAGAGCGCCCCCATGGAAGTACTTTTTCGTCCCTTTTTGAAGAAAACCCCATACTTAAAGAATATTTACCATGGAAATCGCAGCCCCTTCCAAAACATTTGAACCCAAAGGGAAAACCCCCCTGTTTTGATAGCTAGAAATTTTTGAAAAGCTCGCTCGGGTTTTTGATTTTTGTAGTACATCGTTCTTTACACCCAATCGTTTCCCCTAGCTCACGCCCCGTTTCCCTATCAAAAAGCCATATCTTGCGGCGAGGGCCCACCCCCTTTTCCTAAAAAACTGCTCCTCCTCCCCTCCCCTCGACTAAGCGCGATGCTGATTTACCGCGAGGATGTTTAAAAAAAGGTGAAATTTTAACCCTAACTGGAGCTAAACATAAAATTCACACCAAAACTAAATTTGGGGATTGACATTGGGTTTACCTTTGAATTTGGGGATGCTTATGCCTATCAAGTGGAGGTTTCCTTTTCGAAAGAAAAAAAATAAAAATTTTTTAAAAGGGAAAAAATAATAGTCTTCATTGTAGATAAAAAGATAATTACTCGTATGACTGCAATAACAATCAAAAATTTTCCGCGGTAATTTGTTTAGAATTTTTAATTCCATCATTCATTCAATTTTTCTTCTCGCTTTCCCCAATTATGTATTTTTTCCCCCTTCCAGAAAAGGGAAATTCGGGCGATAGCAGGGAACGGGTCGCTGCTTCCGGGGATGTCACCCCCTGTCGGAAGGAATTCAGAATATGATAGAGGCCCTTTTTAAAAACTAAAAAACCGCATTTCCCAGCCATTTCCTGCTAGTAAATTTTTTCCAAAAATTTTCCCTTTTGTAAAAAGGGGTTTAAATTTTTATTTTAAAGACAAATAAGCCCTTTACCAATGGTATCAATATATGTAGTTTTTGGAAAAAAAGTACCATCTAACCTTTTTATTAAAGAAGAAAAAAAGCAAATATACCCAAAAAATATTAACATATTTTGTCTTAGAAAAAACAAAATCATTTAACGATGGGTTGATCTTTTAAGGGTTATCTGCCCCCCCTCCGGCAAAAAAACCCAATAAATATTATATAAAAAACAAAATCATGAGTAAAATTTTTTTATAAAAAAATTAAAAATATTGTATAAATATTATGCATCCTTAATTTTTGTTTTAAAAAATTATACTCCCTTTGGGAAAAAATAATTTTGTCCTAGTCACAACCTCCGATAAAATTTTCCCCGCGGGACAAGTTTCTAGTCTGAGGGAAAAGCTGCCCCATTTTTCCCCCTAAAAGTTTCGACCCCCCCAAGGGTCCTCACCAAGGGGGGGCACTTTTAGCTTTCATCAGTGACCCCATTTTCAACCTTTTTAACCCAAAAATTCTAATTGGGGGACCCTTATAATCATTTAGCATGTAAATGCCTGCTTTTTCAGCGTTTTTCTCCCTCGCCAGAGAATATTTCTCCCGTAAAAGTTGACCCCAGCCCGACGAGGGACTCTATATTCCCCCACGCGCCGCATCATCACCGGAAAAAGGAGCGGGCGCGGGGGAAATAAAAACGCATCGGGACCGGGGAGGGGGGGCGGCGGCGGGGCCCAGGGTAGCCGAGGGCCCGGGGGGGGACGAGGGCGACGGAGGGCGGGTTGGGGGGGACAGGGGGGGGGGGGGGGACAGGGGGGGGGGGCCCTTTTTATAAAAAGTTCTTTTTTTTTCAAAAAAAAAATATTATTTTTGCCCAAATTTTTCAGTTTATCTTCGTTTGATAAACCGGGGTTTGTCATCATCTAAATTTCCCTTTTATTTTTTTATTTTGTCTCCCCAAAAACCCCCCCCGTCGCCCTCGTCGCCGCCGCCCTCGGCCCACCTCGGCCGCCCGCCCCCCCCCGCCCCCTCCCCCCCCCCTCCCCCCCGTTTCCGCATGCGGTTTTTACTCCCCCCGCGCGCATCCCCGTCGGATGATGGGGCGGCGCGTGCGGGGGGGGGTATAGAGTCCCTCGTTTTAGGCTGCGGTCAACAATTTTAAAGGGGGAAAAAATTCTCTGGCGACGAAGAAGACGCTGATAAAAGCAGGCAAAATTTACATGCTGAATGTTATAAGGGAACCACCAAGTAGAAGTTTTGTTAAAAAAGGGTTGAAAAAACGGGCACTGAGACAAACTAAAAGGGGCACCACATTGTGAGGGGGTGCCATTGGGGGGGTCGACATTTAGTGGGAAAAAAGTGGGAGCATTCTCAGACCCCTTTTAAATTGGTTTTCCCCCTGGAAAAGTATTTGGAGGATTGTGAAATAGGACTTTTTAGTTTCCAAAAGGGGGTATAATATTTTTTAAAAAAAAAATAAAGGTGCAAAAAATTAAAAAATAACCCTTTTTACTTTTATAAGAAAAATACTCATGATTTTATTTTTTTTATAAATTTTTTGGTGTTTTTGCCGTAGGCGGGGCAGATAATTTAAATAATCAACAAAACCCACAATGATTTGTTTTTTCTAAGGGCAAAATATGTTTAAAAGTTTTGGGTTTTAATTTTTAATTTTCTTATTTCTCCTTTTAAAAAACAAGGTTTTGATGGTACTTTTTTGCAAAAAAAAAACATATATTGGGAACCCTTGGTAAAAAATTATTGTTTATTTTTTTAAAAATAAGGGAAATTTCACTTTTAAAATAAGGGGAAAATTTTATTAAAAATACAGCATGTAAGGCTCGGATGCGGTTGTTAGTTAGTATTTATAAGCCTCTATAGATTCTGAAGCTCCTTTTCCCACAGAGGGGGACATGCCCGGAACCAAAACAGCAGATCTTTCCCCCGCATCGTTGTATTTCTGTCTGCGAAGGGGAAAAAAAAAAAACATAATTGCGAGGGAAAAAACGAGAAATTAAAAAAATTGAAAGAATGATGGGGAAAATTTTAAAAAATTTAAAATTTATCGCGGCAAATGTTGATTTTGGGGAAATTTTCCCCCTTATACGGAATTATTAAATTTTTACTTTCTAAAAGAAAGACATATTACGTTTTTTTTTTCAAATTTTATGTTTTCTTTTGCAAGGAAAACCCCCCAAGCCCTTTAATGGCTATAAGCATTTGCCAATTTTAAAATCAATCAATGTCAAATTTCAAATTTAGTGTTGTTTTGAAGTTATGTTATAGCTCCAGTTTTTTGATTAATCACCATTTTTTACATCCTTTGCGGTAAAAAACAGCATCGCCTTAGTCGAGGGGGGAAAAGGGGGGGGGAGGGGGAATTTAGGAGAAAAGGGGGAGGCCCCCGCCCGCAAGATATGGCTTTTTTTGATAGGGAGAACAGAAACGGGAGCTAGCGGAAAAAGAGTTGGGGGAAGAAAGTGTACTACGAAAAAACAACAAAACCCCAGGCGAGCATTTCTAAAACTTTCTAGCTATCTAGAAAATGGGGGGTTTACCTTGGTTTAAAAAAGATTAAGGGCTGCGATTTTCCCTGGTTTGATATTCATTTTAAATATGCTGGTTTTTCCCCGAAAAGGGGACGAGGAAAAAAAATACTTCCATGGTTTTCGGGTCTATTTTTCGCCTCTTTTCCCCACTTTGCAAGCCCATTAATGGATTTTGTTTTTGTCGATGCAGTCATTTTCTCGTGACAAGAAGGGGTATTCCCCGATACCCGTTTTTGGATATTGCCGGAGCATTGTCAGAGTTTAGGAAGGCATCTTTAGATAAAATAAGGGCTTTTTTTAAAGATGGAGCAATTTCTTTAAAATTTTAACCCCCTTTCCCTTTTATTTCCCCCAAACTGAAAAAAAATTTCTGTTTGGGCATACAAAAATACTTAATCACCCTTGTATTTGAAAAAAAAGGGGATTTTGGGTTTCTCTAAGTTTGGAAAAAAAAGCTTTTCCCTTTCCCCCTTATGAAAGGTTTTAAAGCGGGAAAATTTTTTCTCCTAAAAAGAAGCTTTTTTTACTTGTCATTTAGAAAAAAATTTCTTCGGGGTGCGGCCCCCTTTTTCCCCTTTTAGGACTGTTTATTTTTAACCCTTTTTCTTAAAATTACTCCTCGACTGTATGTTGCCCGTCAAATTTCCCTTTTCTGCCATTTTTAAAACAAGAATATCTTTAAAGTAGGAAAACACAAAAAAGGAAAAACACCTTTTTTTTTTTATTTGCAAAGAAAGTTTTGATTTTTAAATATAATATATATAGTTTTTTGATAACTCGGTTTAAGGGAAAAAAAAAAAAAAAATTTTCAAACAGTTTGGAAAAACGCATGCTGTTGCTAAGATCCATCGCCCTCGGGGTGTGTCATTTAAAACATATTTTTTTTCCCCCAGGGGGTAAACTATTCCCCGGGTCAAAAAAAACCCCTGCTTTAGGGGGAATTTGACTTTTTCATTGTCCCAAAACCCCCGTACCAATTTTAAAAGCTTTATAACATGGGGAGTTTTTTATTATTTTACCACCCCTTTTTTTTTTTCTTTAAAAAATTCTTGTTTTTGATTTAAAGGGAAAAAGTTTCTAAGAGGGAAAAAAAAAAATCAAGTGGGAAAACCCCTTTTTGTTATACAGGTTTTTTTGATTTTTTTAAGATAAAAATTTAATTTTTTAGGGGGCCCTTTAAAAGTTTTTTGCTACTAAACAACCCAGGGGCATTTTGAAAAATCATAGGAAAGGGTGTTTAAAAATATATATATTTTTTTTTTATTTTGTATGACTTTGGATTAAAAAATTCAGAAAAACTTAAAGAAACGAGGTCAAATTTTTTTCAGTGCCCAAAAGTTTAAAAAAAATTTTTCTCTTGAATGGGAGATTTTAGAAAAATATATGCATTTTTGTTACTTAAAAAAACGGTGGGGAATGTAAAGTTTTCCCATAAAGGAAATCCCCCATGTCGGCCGGGGGGGTTTATGTCTCTTAAATTTTAACAACTTATCTAAACTCTATCTCTTGCTGAATTTTTTGTAGAAAAAGGGAATGACCCGGGGGGGGAAACGAGAAGTAAAGTTTGGTTTAATTTTTTTCCCGTTGGCAAGGTTATTTTGTCCTTTTTTAAATTTTTCCCGTTCTTGTAGGAGACAAAAAAAAAACATATTTTTAGAAAAATGAAACTACAATCATTTCCCAAAAATCGCCGTAGTCCGACTTACAGATACAACTTATCTAGCCCCGTTTTTATAGCAAAGTTTAGGGTGGTGAGGGAAAAACCATGCAGGGGGAAAACGAAAAAGTAAAGTTTAGTTTTTGGGTTATTTCCGTCGGCAGGGTTGTTTTTTCTTTTTACAGATTTTTCCCGTTCAGTAGGAGACCAAAAAAAGCATATTTGCTAATGAAAAGGGAAAATTTTAGTAAACCCAAAATTGTGGTTTTTCCCTTGCATAGTTCCTTTTCTTTGTATATACTTGTGGGAGGGGTACTATAGACAATTTTTGGAGGGGGAGTTAAATTTCCCGAAAAGCTAGTCCCCCTTCTGTTCTAATTCATCTTTTTTCTTTTATATCATTAAAACAGGGGATCCCCAAACGATGGGTTTTCCCTGGTCTTTTATATTTAGAAGGGGGGAATTTCACTGTTTTTTTGGCGTGCACAGAGTTTAAATGGGAAAGCTGAACAATTTCCCGTTTGCATTTTAGATTGTACAAAAATTGGGGAGCTGAGGCGGGGAAAATTTTTGGAAAAAATACCGCATTTTCCCCCTTTAGGGTTAAATTTGCAAAAAAATAAAAAAGGGTTTGAACCCCAATTGGGGGGCCGGTGGTGGTCCCAGTTGGTAGATTAAAAATTTAAATGTTTTAGTTAAAAAACGGGGGGAAAAAAGTTTTGGGTTTGCGCGAGCGGGGGTTGGGGAAAAACCCCATTAAAGCCTTAAATGAATTTAAAAACCCGGGGGCTTTTCAAAATGTTAGGTTTAATTTTAAAATGTTTTATAAGCCTGAAATTTTTAAAAAATTAGAGATATTTGGTTTTTTCGCATTTTCATTTTCACAGAAAAAATTTAAATTTGTTATTTTCATTTTATTTGGATTACCGCCTGTTTTGGATGGTGGGGTTTTTGAAAGTCATTAAAAAAAGAATTTAGTACAACAAGAGTTTTTTATGACCTTTTTAAGGGGAAAATTTTATTTTTATTAGGGAAAAATGCCTTGGGATGTAAGATAGCTTTTTCAATCGCCCCACCCCGAAGTTAAGAAATTTTGTTTTTAGTCTTATTAGGGTTTCACCGGGTTTTATTAAAGATTAAAACCCGTTTTTATAAGGGCCTTTCAAAATTTTCAAAAAGGGGGTAGTGGTTTTTTATCGCATTTTCATTTACACCAAAAAAAAAATAAGTGTTATTTTTATCTTATTTGTTTTTTTTCACCGTTAGGACCCCGAGTTTTTGTTTTGAAAGTTAAATTAAAGGCATGTTGGGGACAACAAGATTTCATGATCCTTTTCCAAATGAAAATTTTATTTTTTTATGAAGATACCTTTGGGATGTAAGAAGACTGGAAACATGTTTAAAAAAAAGAGAGGGGGTTTGCAAGTTTTCAATCGTTCCCCGCCCAAGTTAAGAAAATTTTTGGGTTTAGATATTTTTTATTAGAGTTGCTCTTTGTTATATTAGCATTTGTAAAAAAATTTTTAAAAATATTGATTTTGGTTTTTTGCAAGTATTTTTTTTTTTTTATGCATTTTGGAGGGGGAGAAATGGATAGGATCATATGCAATATTTTTTTTTATATTTTTCGTTTCTGCGAACATTTTCCAAAACTTAGTAAAGGGTTAAAAGGATTTTCCCTTTTTTGGTTGGTTTTCACCTCAAGGGCGAGGGGGCACCGCCCCCCCGTCCTTACCTCTGGGAAAAAGAAGAAAAAGATAAAATTTTTCATCCTTGGATATGAAATTGGGGGGGCGATTTTTATTTGTATTTGGTTGTTTTTTTGTACTAAAAAGGGAATTAAGACCTTTAAAAAAGACATATTGATTTCAGCAACGTATTTTTATTTAACCCTTTTTATTTCCCAAAGAATTCTTTTAAATTTGGGGTGTTTTTGGGGATTAACTTTAACCCAAGTGGGAAAGGGGGCTTTTTCCCCTTAGCTCCGTAACGGAATAGGGGGGAATTTCGGGTCGGGGGGTGGAGGGCCCTTCCCCGTTCTCGGACTTTTCGTTTTTGTAGCAGCTGTAGCATTTTGTTTGATGGGGTTTCTTCCTCTTATTCTTATTTTATTATTGCTTTTGGGGGAGGAGTAGAGACCCCCCTTTAGGTTTAGGTATTTAGTAAAACATTAGAGGGACATTTTTGGATTATGATTTAATTAGAAGGGGTGGTCATCGTCTGTAGCAGGATTTTAAAACGATTCAGGGGTTAACCCCCCCAAATTTAAAAAATGGTGAATATTTGGGGTGGGGGGGGGGGGGAGGGGGGGGGGGGGAATGGGGGTGAAATAGGACGTTCCAAACGGTCTTTTTTGCCCCATTTGTTTTTTTTTCGTTTTTCCCTTTCCCTTTCCCCAATTTCTTTTCCCATCGGGAAAATGAGGGAAAGGGATCGGGGGGGGAGTAGGAACGGAAAGGGCCCCTGTTCCTGTTCTGGACTTAGCGATGTCAGGGAGCGGGTGCATGTTTTTTTTGTTTGGTGTTCTTTTCTTTATTTTACTTTTCTTTTTACCCCTTTGGAGAGGAGGAGAATCCTTCAGGTGGGGCGCGTTAGGTTAAATTTGAGGAACATTTTTTGGATTATGATGAATTTTGAGGGTGATCACTCGGGCTGAGCAGGGGTTAATTATCGATTTAGTTTCAAGATCAAACATGGTGCATAATTTCCAAAGTTTTTTTATACAATCGAAAAAAAAGGTATTTATTTTATGACGAATTTTTTTAAAACCTTTTCACTTAATTGTATTTTATCTCTGGTACAGGGGAGAGAGGAGCAGAAAATTATCGGTCATTTGCAGACCTGTGGGAAAATATTTATTTTGATTTTGACAGTTTCAGGGCCTTAGGGAGGGACGGTTTTCCCCCGTCTGTAACAGAATCAATTCTCGATTCGGACAAGTTTTTTAAAATGGTGAAAATTGCCCCCCCGGGGGGGGATGGGGGGAGCCGCGGGTGAGAAACTGTAGCATCTGCCTACGGTAAAGGTTTTGGTTACGGATATTGGTCATCTTTGTTATGAGGGACATTTTGGGGCTGTAAGGTGTGCGGTTAGTCATATTTGTCCCGGGCTGGGGGGTTACTGCTTTCACTCTCGACAAGGGTTTTTTGGGGTTTCGCCCGGGGATCATTGTCCCATGTCAACCCGCCCTTGGAAGAGATCCTCGTCCCGTACATCCCCTGGGGTAGGAGTAATGGGGTTTTTTTTTTTGGATACGGATATTAAAAGTTAATCACATTCAGGGGTTTATTTTTTTATTTTAATTTAGCACCATTTTTAAAGCAAAGGGGTGCGCGTTTTGCCATCGTTAGCTATGGGCTAGTGGTTGCCTGGATCATTTAAACCCGCTTTACTCCGATAAGGTTGTGTGGTTACGGTGATTTATTTATTATGCACCGGCACCGCATTGGAGGGGATATCGTCGTGACAAACATTTGTTTCATTTTTTTTTTAGGGGGGGAAAGGCTTTCGAACATAAAAGGGATATGTAAAAAAGGTTAAGATTTCCAGGTTTGATTTTTGTTGTTGTGGACCCCCTTTGGGTTTCGGGTTTTTTTTTCGGTTTGTGGTTTTTGTCAAAAATCCACTTATTACGTCAAAGGTCACTGACCTACTTTCACATTTATGTACGTGTGTGAGGGTTTCGATTTTTTCCAAATACATTTTTCCTGTTTCACTCTCGTAAGGGTTTTGTTTGGTTCGCTTTTGACATTAATTTTATGTCCCGTCACCTGATTGGAGGGGGGTACTGTCTTTTAGTACATCATTGGGTTTATTTTTCTTTTGAGGCATCAGACGGAAAAAATAAAATACCTTTTGTGAAAAATAGGTTTAAAAAAATTTTCCCGGGGATTGATTATGTTGTGGGACATTGGGTTTTGGGGGTTTGGGTTCGTTTTAAAGGGCACTTTATTTCGTCACGGTCACTGGCTCCCTTTTAATTTATGTAAGTTTCATGAATGTGCCGGTTTTGTCCAATTTCAACTACTTTCATGCACGCACCAATTTTACACAGACACCCCGAAAGAATAAACCCCTACTCCCCCAAACCTAAAACACTGTACACACAATATGGGCATATGAGTGCAAAAAACCCCATCCCCCTACTACACCGCCCTGTTTATGTAAATTCCCCCCTTAACACCCCCCAAAACGCAGGGCATAAATTTACCCCAAATACATAAGCGTGCGCACACACAGAAAAGAAAGAAAGAAAAAATATATGTACACACACACACACACACACACACACACACACACACACACATATATATATATATATATATATATATATTATATATATATGTATATATATATGTATATATATATATATATATATATATATATATATATATATATATATATAACATATATACACACACGTGTGTGTGTGTGTGTGTGTGTGTGTGTGTGTGTGTGTGTGTGTGTGTGTGTGTGTGTGTGTATGTACGTATGTATACATCATCATCACCATGGACAGATAGTTCAGAATTGAACCAATGACCTTATATTCTGTTGCTGATGGTCCAGCAGCTGGCGCCAAGTGGCGAGATCCCTCACGCTGTTCTGAGTGTTCCTTTGAGACTTTAATCATTGACTGAAGTAGGGAGAGGTACTTCATCCACTACCTGCTAACCGTGGCTACATACGTATACACACATATACAAACATATACTAAATGTGTGTATACATACTGTATTTGTGTGTGCGTGTATGGGAATGCGCATTAATAGGTTCATTACGTTACGTACTTAAATAAAAACGCAAAACAGAATATCTCAGACACTCTCTATAAATAAATCATATACCCCAACAGACATAAGCAATTCATCCCAGTGCCCTTCGCTCATGATTGAGTCAACGAATACCATGAAAAAAAGTAAAAATAAAGAGAGAGAGAGAGACAGGCAAAATGTCCCGTCGATTTTTAATTAAAGGTTAAAAACACCCAAACTACTTCGCATGCCAATTACGTGAGCAGACAAAGGCTTCTTTCAACGGTGTAGTCGACCGGGTTCTCTCTCAAAGTCCAGCTAGGAGCCACGACAGCTGCAAGGCGACATTATAATACGAACTTTTAATTAAAAAAGGTGATCTCTTCTTGCGTATATTTCGCTTTTTTCTTATTTTCTTTTCTTCTTTCCTTTTCTTTATGACTTGGTTATAAATAGTGATCATTTTCAAAATCTAGAGAAAATGAAATAGCTTGTGGTCGGCGAATACGATATTCATTTAGTATAGTAGTCATAGTTGCTTATTTTTTGTATATTTCTTTTCTCTTTTCATAATGTTAAATGACGGTGATTATAAAAAAAAATAATTTTAAAAATTTTATTGATAATAATAAAGATAATGAAAATATCAATAATAAGGATGAAAATATTCATAATAATCATAAAAAGGTAAATAATGACAAAAAAATCAACAACAATAATTATTATGTTAATAATAATGATCATAATGATAAAAATAATATAAGTAAAAGTAATAATAATAATTATTATGAGAATGTGGCGATCATAACAATAATAATAATAATAGTAATAATAGTAATAATAATAATAATAATAATAATGATACAGTAATACTAATAGTAATAATAATTATAATTATAATAACAATGATAATAATTATGATAATAATAATGATAATGATAATGATAATGATGATGATAATAATGATAATGAGAGAAATGATAACAATAATAATCCTAATGAAAATAATAATAATAATGATAATGATAGAAATTATCATTAAATGATAATGATAACATGAATAGTAGCAATAATTCTAATAATAATGATAAAGATAATAATAATAATAATAATTATTATTATTATTACTACTACTACTACTACTACTACTATTATCACTACTACTACTACTACTACTACTCCTACTACTACTATTATTATTATTATTGTTATTATTATTGTTGTTATTATTATTATTATTATTATTATTATTATTA
>NC_051411.1:14213953-14223953 GCF_015228065.2 Penaeus monodon
TTGTATGCTTTAAACCTCGTTTACCACACATTCTACACAGTGGACTGTCGTTGCTCTTATCTATATAATGCTTCACGTAGTTGGTCCTTATTGCTTGCTCTTGTGCAGCACATAGGAGTGCTTCCGTTTCAACCTTCAAATCACTCCTTGACAGCCATTCCCAAGATTTAACCCTGTCTACCTTATCTGGCATCTCTCTAACGAATTGCCCATGCATTGCCTTTCCTGTCCAGTTTTGTTTGAGCTCTTCTGCCTTTTTCCTTTTTAATTCTTCTTTCTCCATTGTTTCCTCTGTCTGTATGGTTCCTGATGCACACACACCTCTTATCAACAACTCTTCTGAGTTTGCCGCATAAAAACCTAAGCTGTTTTCTTCTCCTTTTACACATTGTTCTACACTGATGAGGCCACGACCTCCTTCCTTCCTTTTCATATATAGTCTGTCTACATCACTCTTTGGGTGCATGGCACCATGCATTGTCAGGTTTTTTCTTGTCTTTCTGTCGATACATTTCAGTTCACTCTCTCTCCAGCTTATTATTCCTGCTCCATATCTGAATATTGCTACTGCCCAGGTATTAATTGCAGTTACTTTGTTTCTTCCATTCAACTTGGACTTTAGAATTAACCTCAGCCGTCGCTTATACTCCTTCATTCTCCTTCACCTTATCTAATTCCACAATACCCAGATAAGAATATCCTTCTTGTTCAACTTCTTTTATTATCTCATCATTCGGTAATTCTATGCCCTCACATCTTACAATCTTCCCTCTTTTTAGGACTAGAACCCCACATTTCTTGATTCCAAATTCCATGCCTCTATCAGTACTAAAAATGTGAGTAGTCTGTATTAGGGAGTCTATCTGTTCTTCACTCTTGGAATATAGTTTTAAATCATCCATAAAGAGTAGGTGATTAAGTTTATACTCCTTTTTCCCCCACTCATAGCATATATTTACCTTTCTGAGTAATGACGATAATGGTATCATGCTCAAGACAAATAACAATGGTGACAAACTATCCCCTTGGAATATCCCTCTTTTAACATCCACCTCGCCGAGTTCCTCTCTATTGGAAGTTAAGGATAACTTCCACTGCACCATGCTTCTTTGCAAAAACTCTCTCACGTTACCAGCTATTCCAAACATTTTCCCTGCACTCACTAATCCAACTATGGGGAACGAAGTCATAAGCTTTCTTATAGTCTATCCACGCCATAGCCAGATTAGTGTGCCCTTTCCTGCAATCCTTCAGGATTGTTTTGTCAATCAATAACTGATCTTTTGTACCCCGACTCTTTCGCCTGCAACCTTTTTGTTCATCAGGTAGTTGCTGTTCTCTGTCTAGGTAATCGTACATTTGATCAGCTATGATTCCTGTCATCAGTTTCCACATCAGTGGAAGGCATGTTATCGGCCTATAGTTCTCAACCGTATTCCCTTTCCTGGGATCCTTCTGGCACAACACTGTCCGTCCATATGTTAACCATTTGGGAAGGGTATCCGTTCCCATCAAAATCTTATTTAGTTGATCAGCAATTCTGTCGTGCATGTTGGTCAGGTTTTTGATCCAATATCCCTGGACACCATCTTTGCCTAGAGACTTCCAGTTTGGCATTTTCTTAGCTTGTTTTCTGACATTTTCAATACTTATAGTGACCCCTTCCTGTGAATGTCTCCCTTTAAATTCATCCTTTAACTCAGACAGCCATTCTGCACCTTTGTTATGTTCCTTCTTCACTGTCCAAATATCACCCCAAAAGCTTCTACTCTCCTCAGCATCTGGTACCTCGTTTGTTCTAGCTTTATCCCCATTCAATTCCTTGTAAAAAAAAAATTCCTAGTCAACACTAAATGTTCGATTTTGTCTGACCTGGTTAATCCTTTGATCGTATCTCTTAATTTTTGCACTTTTGGCAATCATTCTTTGTTTCAATTCTTCAACCACAGTTTTAATACCTTTCTTATTCACCCGATATTTCTCTTTCAGTCTCTGCAATTTTTCATTTTTCTTGTGGCTGAGTTCACCTCTTAAGTCTCTCTCTAGTATGTTTACATCTTTCCTTATTCTTTTGATATCATCTGCAATGCGGCGTTTCCACCAAGGATCTTTCTTAGCTCTAAATTCCATATTCTTTAACCCTAGCTGTTCTACAACCATACAGTTGCTGCCCTTATCAATTCATTAGTTTCTGTGATGTTTTTGGTTTCAATGTGGCGAATCACTTGATTTACCTTTTTAAAGGATATTCCTTCTGCTGTTTTCTTTTCAACATGAATTTTTCTTAGATTCTCAACAATTACCCTTTGACTTTTAGACAAGATATTCTCTAACACATCATCATCTTCGACAACAAAACCTCCATTTACTATCATTATTATTATTATTATTATTATTATTATTATTATTGTTATTTTTATTATTATTATTGTTATTATTATAACTCTTAATATTGCTATAACTATTATTATTATTACTATTATTATCATTATTATTATTATTATTATTATTATTATTACTATTATTATTATCATTATTATTATTATAATTATTACTATTGTTATTATATAGTACTATTACTACTAACAATAATAACAATAATGCTAATAATCCTAACAAAAAAATAATAATAACAATAATAATAAAAATAGTCATATAATAATAATAGTAATGATAATATTAGTACTGATATTACTACTACTAATAATAATAAAAAAGATAATATTAATAAATAAATACATAAATAATAATAATAATATTTATAATAATAAGGATAATAACAATGGTATATCAATAATGATATTATCATTATTGATATTATTATAGTTATTATTATTATTTCTATGATTATTGCATTTGTTGCTGCTGTTGTTGTTATTATTATTTGTAGTAGTAGGAGTAGTAGTATTTATAATAATATAAATAATAATAAAAATTATATATGTAAAATTTAATCATATCAATAATGATAACAACAAACATAATGATAATGCTGTTATTATATTAATAGCAACTGTAGTATTAATATTTTCTATAATAATAATGAGTAATGTTAATAATGATCATAATAATGATAATAAAAATTATGGTAATGTTAATAATGATAATAATGATAATAACAGTAATAATATAATAATAATAATAATAATAATAATAATAATGATAATAACATTAATAATAAAAAATATATAATAATAATGAAAATAATACTAATAATAACAACAACAATACTACTACTACTAATAATAATAATAATGATAATAATAATAATAATAATGATAATAATAATAATAATAATAATAATAATAATAATAATAATAATAATTTAAATAATAATAACAATTAGAATTTGATAACAATAATGATGAAAATAACAATAGTTTTCTCCCACGCAAAGAAAAAAGCAATATTGTTCTGCAAGACTTTTCTTCCAGCGTCCCTCTGGTACTCCCGCCTTTATCGGCTGTTATCGACTGTTTTCTCGTAGAAGCTCGGACATTTTCTCCTCGGGTGCCATTTGTGTCAGAAATCACTTTATCTTGACAAATTTCCTCAATAACTCGGCTCGGCCTATTTTACCCAGTGTCATTGGAATAGAAGTTTCCCCTTCCAAGCGACCTGCTGCATGAATACAGAAGTTGCAAGCCTGTTTTTCTTTTTGTGTTGCATTTTGAGTATATCTGAAAAAAGATAAATATGTAAAAAAAAAGGAAATAAAATTTTCTTTTCATTTATTCGGATTTTGGTAGTTAGTATAGTATTGTCGGAATTCTTATTATTATCACTGTTGTCTGTATTCATTGCAATTTACATCAGTTTACATCATTATAGGGACCAAAATCAATGGTGCCTTCATGCTGCAACGGGATAAATATAATCAGATTTGTTAAATGATATTACTTGATGCAAACACTGATAAATTCGGAATTGCAACTGTCTAAAAATAATCTGTCAGTTATATGTCACGCTTCTTTTATATCACATAATATGATTATACAATTTCTCAACTTGACGAATTGCGTTAAATGGAAAAGAAAAGAAAATGTAATTGACATGTAGTAATTGAATCCGGATGTTATTTTCCGTAGAGGCTAATTAATGCATATTAAATTTATAATGAATCATAGTATGTCGTATCCATGTTGATAGTAATTTCATGGTTCTAAGATTTATTATTAGCCTTTTAGTTGTTAAAAACACCAACACTGATAACCAGAGGAAAAATAGTACTGATCATCGTCACATTCCTGTTTCATGTCCTTTTTATGTTACATATAATCAGTGTAATATTTTTTTATGTTGCATATAATTAGTGTAATACTTTTATGATGTATACAATTAGTGTAATCATTACTGACTTAAGATTGTTTTCTTCTGGGTATAATCTTTCTAATGTTAATTATGTTTAGAAATAAGAGTTGAATGAAATATAAGTAAACACATAATGAGTACTTATTATCCATGTGATACGAACTTTAAAAAAAGGAAAGTACATATGCTTGCGATTTCGCGTGTGTATGCTTTCCTCTTCTCTTCGCTGTTGACTCTCACGTGATAAGCTGAAATTATTTTTTGCTTCATCACAGAGTCATGGATTCACTCTTCTTTTGCCTGACTCGTCAGCAATTTGTGTTTGGCGACCTTATGTAAACACTGCACATGACACATGCGTGTTTCATAATGTGTACATGTATGAATTATTTAGAACTTCTCCAAGCCTAAAGGTCAGGGTGCACACGTTATGATAATGCCCAACAGAGAAAGAAGTGTTCTTTTCACGTGAGTCGAAAAGCAGATTTACGGAATAGCAAAAAAGAGAGATCGAAGTTTTCCTGGGGTCTAGTACTACGAATTTCCTCTGTGTGTGTGTTGGGGGGGGGTGTAGTGAAAAGGTATATTGGAATTCCTTCACAGCTTTTCAACCTCAATGGTTTCTGACCAGCAAACTCAAGCAAATGTTCTTTTACAGCAGCGTTTCGCCTTAATACACACACACACACACACACACACACACACACACACACACACACACACACACACACACACACACACACACACACACACAAATGCACACACATACAGTCACACACCACACACAACAACACACACACACATATATTATATATATATATATATATATATATATATAATATATATATATATGTGTTGTGTGTGTGTGTGTGTGTGTGTGTGTGGTGTGTGTGTGGTATGTGTGTATACACATACACACACACACACACACACCTGTTTGTGTCTTGTTTGTGTGTGTTATATATAATATATAGTATATATATTTATATATATAATATATAATATACTATATATATATATATGAATATATACAATTATATATATATTTTGTATATGCATATATATATATATATATATATATATATATTATATATATATATATATAATATAATATAATATAATATATATATATTAACATTATATATATATATATACATATATATAATATATATATATATATATATATATATATAATATATATATATAAGATAGATAGATATAGATACACACACACTCATCTATCTCCCTACCCATATGTACCGTATATCTACATCTATATATACATCTACGTCTATATCTACGTCTATTAACGCACATGCATATATTGGTATGAATTATTGTATTCCAGTGATAATTGTGCTAATGTGACAAGAGGAAATAAAAGAATGGAACATTTAATGCATTAAATAGATTACGTTTTAATCCTTTTTCTAAGTTCTATTCCGAATCATGAATTTTAGGCAGCGACAGGCAAGTCAATTTGCTCTATCAAATTCTAATTTAATTCCAGTAAATGAGTGACACTTGCAAGAGAACAATATATTCAAGTGATCCCGAACATTCGTAAATTTCAGGTAGTTTCTGCAATCAGGTTCTAACAGCAATCTTGTGTTGAGTTTTGGAAAAGCTGAGATTGCTAAGTATCAATGAGTTTTTGTTTCTTGATTATCAAAGACCTGCTGCTTTGTTTTTGTCTTTGCTTCCGCTGTAATGCTTCTATTTATGAGATATGTTAGTTTTGTATTCCCATCTCCATTGTCCAGAAGTTATATTTCATGTGTATTAAAAATAATGATCCTTAAAGATTTATTGTCCTATAATGGTAATGATATCATAATAAATACATGAACACTTTACGTATCTGTTTTTTTCAGATGTTATGCATCTTCAAAATAGATATATCAGTATCGTACGTATTGTAATGAAAATTCAAATTAGAATAGTCCAGAGCAAGTAATTTGTAGCGAGTACTTTGAGAACAAATAAATGCTTTGGTGATATAGTTAACGGTCTGACTAAACGCTCACGAAATTAATTAGCTAATTATGTTTTAAAACTAGGAATTGAAACGATTCTATTTCCAAAGTTTTATATGTACTCGAAGCAACTGACCCCTAAAATAAGTGCTTGAATATCTGACTGTGCGTTTTTTGTCTATACACTTCATCAGAGAACATAATTTTCAACATCCTGTAACATCATCTACCCTACTTCTTCATATTTTATTTATTTATTTATTTAGTGTATTATGTATTTTATTTCGATGCTGTAAAGAATATAAAGAAAAAAAAATGTATTTCAACTTTTGATAAAGGAGAAATGTGTTATTAATCATCATTAATCAATATCCACAGTAAATGTAATGCTAAATAATAAAGTTAAGAGTTAGATTTGATATTACACAAAAATTCTCTTTCTGCGTTTCCACTCCGACTATAATCTTATTGAAAGGCTTATCGATTCCGATCGGATAAAATAAAAATATGAAACAATGGAGAGTCCGACTAAAGGGCTTGCCTATATGATAAGGACCCAATATCGAATCCCGTTTGTGACATTTAAGGTCGACAGATCTCCCACGGGCGAAATCCGGTAGTTTAGGCGACCCCAGACTTTCTTCCGGGCGTGCCAATGGAAAATCATTACTCAAGTTCGTGCCTCAGTCACAGACTAACGGCGGTGCATTAAGTGCCGGCCAACGCATGCTTTTACTTGCCAACGTGTGGGTAGTTGTAGGCAGGAAGGGGCATTGCCGCTCGACACGATGAGTGTAAACATGGTTATATACTGGACGAGCTACGGGTTATAGTGAGCTGTAAGCTTTAACGATAGCAGCACTGAGTTCGTACACACACACACACACACACACACACACACACACACACACACACACACACACACACACACACACACACACACACACACACACACACACACACACACACACACACACACACATACACACACACACACACACACACACACACACACACACACACCACACACACACACACACACGCACACGCACACGCACACGCACACGCACACGCGCGCGCGACTGCCGCGATGGTCCACTGGAGTTCAATTCCTCGTCGCAGCAGTCGTAAAAATTCCTGCGCTGGCTCGAGCCAGCTCTCACGGCGAGAAAACGACATATCACCTTGAGAAAACAAACGCAGGTGTCGTAGGGGAAGTCACCGCCATGGCAAAAGTGATTAAATTAAATTAAATTAATTTTGTATCCGCAAATAATATCCACACCATAGACACTTACCTACAACAAAAGGAAGTACTACCACCCCCAGAAATGTTCTAATATTATTTACTTATTTCCTTGTCGTAGCTGTAATGCTAGGTATGTTGGATCAACATCACGTTGGTTTAAACAACGTATTTTAGAATACATGGGTAAGTCCGTAGGATCTGTTTTTCCTCGGGAAACCTTTCTCAGCAGCCGGCATCTTTCACACACCCTATATTACTCGTACACTGGCAGATTTTAAAATTCTGCCCACGGTTTCCAACAGATTTGACCTCATAGTTTCGGAATCTTTGTTTATTGACAAGATGAAACTAGGGCTTAGCAATGCTCTAACAGCCATACAACTAAATACAATCTAATTACTTGACAAGCCATAATGATCGTCAAAGGTTTGCCTCTCCTTTTGCCTCTCTTGAGTTTTGTTTTACTCTTACTTTTGTTTGTACACAATTGCTAATACTTGTACTTATATTTTATTATACAATAGATATTTTGTGTGTATATTTTATGTTTTGTTAATTTTTTTTTCTGTTCTTAGTTTGGTTCATTAGTTTAGCTTTTACTCCTGTTGGCCTATCTATTATTATTATTTTTTTTTAATCTATTTATTTATTTTATTTCTGTAAAAAAATGTATTATTTTGCACACTAATATTCTAGTGTCTATTTAAATGTGCTGATATAAACATACATGTATATGTAATAGGTGTTTGTGTTTAGTAGATGCGTGCACTACCTTCATACCAAAGGAGTTACACCCTGAGGAGCTATCTCGAGCTGAAGTTGCTGACTTCAAGTTCGTGAGCTCACTGTTCATCTTAACTCTGTTACAGCAACTCCCTTAACAACACTGGTGCTAAGGGGAGGGTGCTCTTGCCTTTTCAGTACATCAGCGATGTGAAGAAAAGTCTAACCACTGCATGGGCAATAGTTTCTCTGAATGTCACCTTACTCAAGATTTGTAAAACAATGGCACAACATAACTGGAATGAAGTGATTGTGGGGAGATTGTTTCAGTGTCAACTCATGAAGTATGACTTCAAGGTGAAGATATAGCTACTTGTAAACGAGGTAAGCCATAAATAACACAAACACACACACACACACACACACACACACACACGCACGCACGCACGCACGCACGCACACACACACACACACACACACACACACACACACACACACACAAACACAAGATCTATGATCAATTAAGACAAAGACTTTTCCTACGCGGTTTATCTGAAGTGGCCTGGAAGTTTCATTATCTCAGTGATATAAGAAGTAATAGAAAACAAGTGACAAGTATGACAAGAAAGACGCCTGGGGATAACAAAAATGTACTTAATAAAAGAAGGAATGATATCGAGATATATATATGAGAAAATAAGTAAAAAAAAAATAGAAGCCACAGTACAGACGGATATACTAGCCTTGGGAGTAAAGTCAAGACGGTAATATGACATTGTTTCAACACGGATATCGATTATGATAAAAATCTTTCGGTCAAATAAAAGTAGAGAGGAAGGTGTTATTCAGTTGAAGCATATGAAGGAAATGACAAGAGGGAAGTCGTTGTTTTTTTAGATTTAAACAAGGTATAAAACGTTGTAAAATATCAATTTGCATTTTTTTTTATACGAAGTGCTGCAAACTTCAAAATGACTTAAATACTGTGATTGCAAACTCATCACAGGTCAAAGATCAATTGTACTTATTTTAGAGAATGTTTTTAATACCGTGACAACGTCATCAGAAGTAAAAGATTAAACGATTCATATCTCGATACACGAGTAATACGAGAACCTTTTAATTCACATAACATATGAAAGACCGGTGTGGGCAAGGACAAACTACCACTGGTATTGGAACAAGGCAATGTACAGGTGCTCACTCATAGCGTAATGTTCGAGCGTGTGAACCATATTTGCTAAAATTTATGAGAAATGAACAAATGTCATTTTGATTTTTTTTTTTTTCACTAAAATTTATGTAAAAGTACGCTGCGTGAAAGAAGAATGAAGGATAGAGAAAAAGTCTGGATAAGGGTATTGCTTTCACCGACGTATATGTTTAAATTTAGGAAGTGTATGTGTTCCTTACGTACTTGTGTGTGTTTGCGGTTTGTGCGTTTTTGAACACCATATAATACTTTATTTCCGCACCGTTCTATCTTTTGTTATTCCTGCCTTTATATGTGTTATTGTGAACTGCATCATATTCACGATGCTGAATGATTGTTAATTCACGTTGCTATATGTTGTACCCAGAAGTGTTACCAAAGCATAAATATTAGCTTGGTGGCTTGGTTGATCAGAAAATCAGAAACCATAAAAGTTCAAGGAACAGTTGGATAACTTAACAAGAAAATACGACGTTATTTTTTACGATAACAAGACGTAAAATTTTACAGTAGTTTGTGTTTCGAGTG
>NC_051411.1:14231453-14236284 GCF_015228065.2 Penaeus monodon
ATTGCCGCGAAGGTGAGGATGCGCACCTGGGGGGAGCCCGACACAGACGCCGCACCTGGGGGGAGCCCGACACAGACGCACCTGAGACAGAGAGAGGACAGGCTGGGGTTCGCCAGGACGGCACGCTGTCGCCTTTAGTGTTTGTTTTTATCTTTTCGGAACTTTGTAACGGACTCCCTACGACAGTGGATTACAACGGTGACCTGTGATATGATATAAAAAGGTAAAAATAATCATATTGATTCGTGTATATGTACGCTGTTACTCTTCTAGTAAAACACCAGAACTCCCTCGTTTATTTCCTTTCCCGGTTTTACCTTGTGTTTCTCACACACGCACACGTACTCACTCACACACACACATCGGCTTTTTTTCTGTCTGATTGCCTCAATTATTAGATTCCCTTTTCGGCCAATTGCCTTGACGCAAGTGCTACCACAATTGAAAGAAATTACGTAGATACTGAGACATGTGAATTGGGAATAATTTAATTCTTCCAGAGACTATGATTTATAACTGAGCTAACCGCGACAAAAGGATGAAATTTTTCCTTTAACCTCCATTTTCTGTGATTTCATGCTTATCTCACATGGGAAATAAGAGGCAAGTCGAATTCAGTTTTCAGTCACATTATTTCTGTATAGGAAACTTTTCGAAATATATTTTTGCACAATGCCTATCTCAAAATTGTGTTGTTTACATACAGAAAAGGCCAAACCTAGTATGCACCATTTCATCGTTTCTGATTTATCTGATGTTGCGGTATGATAAATGAGCAGTCATGTATTCCCTCCTCCTCCTTGGATGACGCAAAATTGACTGTGAGAACTTCCCCTGGGCATGTGCATGTCCATAGCTGCCCAGACATGATTGATGGGATAGTAACATGGTAATATAGGCGCATGTGGCAACAACAATCCCGTGATACTGCCAGAACCAGGCCTTCAGCACTTGCCGTTATCCTGAACCAGAATTTTTTTTTTAGTTTGAGGAAAGCCATACCAATTAAGGACGTTCACATAACTTGCAGCAGTGGAACGCCCTGGGCCCAAGGCAAGCAGCTCGCTTACCCACTTTAGAACATCCACCCAAACAGGTCAGTAGTAATTCTGCTGCTCCTTGTGCTCGCCATAATGTTTTAGGGTTCATATCTGTGGTGAGGAATATCGTAGAGAAGGATTGATTGGCTTGGTAAGTGCCAGGAATTCACACAGGATGTCCTTGAAAGTGCAGGTCCTGGGAAGAATGTAAATTAAGGATGTGTGTGGTGTATGTATATATATATATATATATATATATATATATATATATATATATATATATATATATATATATATATATATATATATATATATATATATATAGTGTGTGTGTGTGGTGTGTGTGTGTTGAATTCTTATGCATTTATTTCACTTAAATATTAGATTCATTTCCCTAAACAATCACCACGAAGCGTTCTTTTGCATAAAATTAAATCTTTGTCATAAAAAATATTCAAGACGTAACTCTCGATATATGAGTATCCCCAACATGCTCCGTGCATCACCGTACCTTATAGCATATGGAAAAGTCAACCGCGGTTCGGCGCGCTAACACTTCTGCCACGGTGGCAAACTTCCTCTACAGCACCTGCGTTTGACCTCTCAAGGCGATATGTCGTTTTATGGCCGTGAAATCGGGGCTCGAGCCAGCATTCGGAGCGCAGGCATTTTTACGACTGCCGCGGCAGTGACTGAACTCGGGACCATGAGGGTCCAGTGCTATAACCACTGGGCCATCTCGACAGTATACTCGTGTATGCATATGTGTGTGTGTGTGTGAGTGTGTGTGTGTGTGTGTATGTATGTGTGTGTGTGTGTGTGTATATGTGTGTGTGTGTGTGTGTGTGTGTGTGTGTGTGTGTGTGTGTGTGTGTGTGTGTGTGTGGTGTGTGTGTGTGTGTATGGTGTGTGTGGTGAGTGAATAAGTGTGTGATGTGTGTGTGATTCAGTGTGGTGCGTATGTGTGTGTGTGTGTGTGTGTGGTGTGTGTGTGTGTGTAGGTATATAATATATATATATATATATATATATATATTATAATATATATATATATAAACGCCTTCTTTTTCAAGGTCTTGTGCCCCCTTTTGAAAAATACCCAGAAGGGTGCGCGCCATACCAGGTTAAGAACCACTATGCTAGTGGGTATGTATGTACGCACACACACACACACACACACACACACACACACACACACACACACACACACACACACACACCACACACACACACACACGCACACACACACACACAAAACAATATATAATAATAGTATATATAAATATATATATATATATATATATATATAGGTATATATATATATATATATATATATATGTATATAATATATATTATATAATACTTATTTATATAATGTGTGTGTGTGGTGTATGCATATATATACTATATATTTTGCGTATATATTATATATATATATATAATATTATATATATATATATATATATATAGTATTACATATATATGTATATTTATGTGTATATATATGTACATATATATGGACACACACAACACACACCACACACCACACACACACACACACACACACCACACACAGCACACATATATATATATATATATTATATAATATATATTTATATATATATATATATATATATATATATTTATATTTATTATATATATATATATTATTTATATATATATATATATAATATATATATATATAATATATATATATATATATATATATATATATATAACATATACATATGCATATATAAGTGTGTGTGTGAGTGTGTGCGTGTGTGTATGTGTGTATAATTACATATGTATGTGTGTATTTACGTATGCAGTACTACTAATATCACCAAGAACCATAATGACGAATTTTTCATTCTCTTTTTCTTATACTCCGATTCTCTGAATGTACATAAGTCTATATAAATATTATCAGCCCATCCATGTGCCCATAATTGATTTTCCTGAGAAGATTGGCTGAGCATTGTCCTCGGAAAGGAGCTTTGAAATTTTCTTTAACTTTTAGTGTTCAACAAGGAAGAGGAAAACAAGGTTTCATATTGTGATCATGTCGATGAGGATATTGTTAGGAGAAAGAATTGGATTTTACTAAAGCTTGCTTCGCCATGACCTTTTAGACTAAAGAATATGTCCATTTCTTGTTGTATAGGAAAAAACCTGGTAGCATTACTTTAAACAA
Source organism: Penaeus monodon (assembly GCF_015228065.2). Lineage (NCBI taxonomy): Eukaryota > Metazoa > Arthropoda > Malacostraca > Decapoda > Penaeidae > Penaeus > Penaeus monodon. The sequence goes on from NC_051411.1 coordinate 14,234,691, forward strand.
TATTCAAAGTAACAAAGAAAGATAGAGATAGAAAGACAGATAGATAGATGGATAGATAGATAGATAGATAGATAGATAGATAGATAGATAGATAGATAGATAGATAGATAGATAGATAGAGATAGATAGATGGATAGATAGAGAGAGAGTGGGAGGGGTAAGAGAGAAAGTGAGAGAGAGAGAGAGAGAGAGGAGGGAGAGAGAGAGAGAGAGAGAGACGAGGGAAGAGAGAGAGGAAGAGAAGAGAGAGAGAGAGAGAGAGAGAGAGATATTCTTAGTAATGTGAATATTTTTTCTTATGATAAAAAACACGAAATATCAGAATGTTTTTCGACCCGAACTCAACAATGTTGTTTACAAAATGGCAAAGACTATGTTTTTTTCCTCAAGCTTGATCTTTGTATCTTACTAACTGGTTTATGTATTTATCACTTCACTCTGATAAGATATTCTCCATTTATGAAAACTGCAAATGTTACTGGAGCAATATGGCTGCGTCACTGCAATATTACAGACTTTTGACTAGAAAATCGCCCTTATTTAAAACCGATACGTACTCTTCAGTACGAGAGCAAAACAACCCAACTAAGAATGGAACTAAAATACTCACTTGATAGACTGTTATTTCGAAAACACATTTCGCAAGTCGACAGCGAAATAAAGCCTTTTTAAGGAAGGTGTTACTCAAAGCTAAAGCCTCTGACTTACATAAAAACAACTTTTTATTCGAGGGATAATTTCCTCTGTGTTTATGCTATTACTCCCCGGTCCTCCAGAATCGCGCCCTCTATAATCCATGGTGTCTCCTGATTGCCAAAAACGTTTCAGTCAACAGATGCTGTTCAAAGCATTTATTTCTCTCGTTTTGGCACAGAATGTAAATGCCTGTCTGGCCATTATTTCGCACTTTTATGTTTGAGAGAAGGGGAAAATCCATCTACAAAAAGTAATGAAATGTTAGGGAAATACAAAAGTCGTTATACAAGCAGGCTTCAACCCAAAAAATACAAAGTCAGTCAAATGATGAATTACTACTATGAAAAAACACACAAAATAAGATAATAATAAAATTTTAAAAAATGAAGATGTAGTTCTAGCTAGAACAAGGAGTCTACATCTTCAGTTTTTAGTTTTGGTTTACAGGAAACGGTTCTCTCAAACAATGATATTTAACAGTCCGTATTTTTTTCTCTCTTCTTTATTCCAGACGCTAAAGGATCCAATAGGATATCAAAACGACATATAGAAACAGTCAGAAAATCAAATGACGTTCATTACTTCGTACTCAAGTTGTGTTCAATAAAAAAAATTGTGACGCTCGGAAGGGTGAAATTAGTGTGCTGTTGCTTCATAATATTAACAAGCCGATTTGGATACTCAGGGTCTGTAGGTCAGAGGTCAAATAAGCGCATAATGTCATGGGGCAATGGTCAGGAGGATATATACATGTGTGGTGTTTGTGTGTGTGTGTGTGTGGTGCGTGCGTGCGTGTGTATGTGGTGTGTGGTGTGTGTTTGTGTGTTTGGTGTGGTGTGTGTGAGGTGTGTGTGTGTGGGTGTTTTTGTGTGTGTGTGGGGGATGTTGTGTTTTTTTT
>NC_051411.1:14236384-14253273 GCF_015228065.2 Penaeus monodon
CTATGTTCCTCTTCTGAGTGAAGTAGAGTGGGTGATAGCGTCGCCCGTCACACGGATCAGCAAGGGCTCATCCCCCTGGCAGAACTATGTCCTACCTCTTCCATTTATCAAATCCGCCAGGTTACTAGGACGGATAGTTCCCACCCTGGCCCTGCGGTTTCGCGCATCTTGTACTAACAATCAAAAGAAAACAAGACTTAAATGGACAAGAGAAGAGTATATGAGGTAATGTACTGCTTTTGCTATTCACTCAAGGAGCTGCTGCAGAAGTTTGTGAGCATTTTCCTGTTAGTGTTCCATTTGCCTCGAACTTCAATCACCTAGGTTGCTGGTAGTGACCCGGTGTTTGATTTTACTAGCAGATCTAAAGAAAGATAATTATAATAATAATAATAATAGCAATAATAACGATAATTATCATCATCAATAATAATAATAAGATTGATTATAATGATAGCATAATATAATAATATGATGATGATAATAATAATAATGATGATGGTAATAGTAATGACAATAATAATAATGATAATAATAATAATAGTAATAATAATAAATATTAATGATTATACACTAATTGTAATGATCGATTGAAACATGCTAACAGATCGTTAATAATGGCAATGATAATGATAGATATTAATGCTAATACTGTTAATAGAAATAATAAAAACCACGGTAATAATATTAATGTTTATAACAATGAAATATGAAAAATGACGCGAAGATATAAATAAAACGATAGTGACATCAATGATAATATACAATAACAGTAAAAATAATATGATATTAATGATGAGATGATGATGATGATGATGATGATGATGATGATGATGATAATAATAATAGTGATAATAATAATGATAATAACAACAATAATAATGACATTATCATAATAATGATAAATAATAATAATAGTATAATAATAATAATAATAATAATAATATAATAATAATAGTAATAATAGATATAAGAATAAAAAGAACAAGAATAGAATAAGAATGATATAATAATAAAGAAAGAATAAAATTCATAACAATAAAGAAAAATAGTAATAATAATCAAAGAAAAAATAAGGATAATGATAAGAACGAAATAATAATGATAATTACTGTTATTACAATGATAACAATTTGATAATAATAACAAAATAACTGTGGAGCTTTTGACATAGGAGAAGAAACTCGCCCTTTGCCACAGCTGTCTCCAGCTCACCCTACACTGGGCCAGAATGCAGCCCTCGTGCACCAAGCAGCATCCATGGGACGAGGGATGGCATGGACTCCCTACCCCCACACCCCATCCAGAGGTGTGACGCTTTATTCCCTGCCAATGTATTATGAGTGAAGTATATGTGAGGTTTTCAACCTCCTCCTCCCCCCACCCGCTCGACAATACCACCACTAATCCCCCTCCCTTCCATGCCCTGACCTTTCTATCCCTCTTTTACCCTTATTCGCACCCTCTTCCTTCCCCTCGCTTTCTCCCTTCTCTCTACTTCCACGGTATTTCTCCCTCTTCTACTCGTTTTCCTTTCTTGCTCTACCTTTTATCTCTATCCCTATACTACCCTGCCTCCATCCTATCCCTACCCTGCCTTTTTCCCCTCGTACCCCTCTTATCGCACCCTCTTTCTTGTTCCTTCGCTTTTCTCTTCTACTTTTAAGCTGATTTTCCCTTTTACCTTTCTTTTTCCCGTTTGCCCTACCTTCTATCCTCTCCTGCTCCAATCCTACCCCTATCCTACCCAGCATCCTACCGTAATCCACAGGCGTCGAGCATGGCCGGACCACTTCCCTCTGCCAGCCTCATTTATTCCCTTACTTTTTATCTCTTTTTTATGCTGGCTTTATCTACATGTGATATACGTTTGATTTATACCTTTTTGTACATTTTTAAATAAAAATTTCAATGAGATCCCTTCGTTATTCACATAGTTTTACGATGCTTCACATGATGTGCGGATAACAGAACATCCAAATCTGCTGTAAGTGCATCTTTCTTTTACCTTTTTTATCTCTTGTATTTTAAGCTCAGTTTTATTTTCTAATGGTTTGTTTTTTTTTACTTATTTATCATTTTAGTCTCTCTTTTACAGCGAGAGAAAGTAACTTATTTTAACGATTTTTATGAATTAACTGTTTTAATTTTTTATTATAATTATCATTATTTTAATGATTTCTTTTAACGTTTTATTGTTTTTTGTTATTGATTCTATCGTCTGTATATTTTCGTTTATTATAACATTTCCTATTTATTGTTTTACTGTATTTATGTGTGCTGCAATTTCGTCCGCGTGAGTCAATGTAACCCCCCATGTCTTTACCAAATAACGTGCGGATACTCTTGATTGTGTTGTGACTCTACACTTTGGATTTACCTTTCTGGTTTACACCGTGATGCTGGAAACAAGTTGCACTGTCCCTTTTATTCCTAAATATATCTATGCTGGACGTGTTTTTATTCTTTTTTTTTACGCTTTACTGTGAACCATGTGTGCTCTTTGACTTCTTCCTTCCTACTTGCTCTGATATATTACTTACTTTTATCTCGTCCTTTTTACTTGTTTTCTTTTATTCATTCTTTACCCTTTTAGTCGTCTTTTACTTGAGCTTTTGCTTTTACGACTTTTTGTCTAATTTTATGATCTCCTTTACTTCCCCTCACATTTTACCCCCTTTCTCGTTTCTTTTTTACTTATTGTACTTAGATGTTGGTTCTTCATACTGTTATAAGCCCTTCTGGCGATTTTTTTGTAATTCTTAAGTCCTTCTGGCACTTGTCCTGTTGACGTTTTAACTTGTTTTACTTTGTGCTTTCTGCACCGTCGTTTTGTTCATTTTAGATTCTGTGTTTTATTTATCATGTATCATCTTCGTATTGGTCCGCCACTTGGTAGGCTTCCTCTGTTGGCTGGTGAGGTCGTGTGGGTTCTGAGTCTTCAGCTTAGTCCCCTCATCCACTTTTTTTAGGAACGAACGGGGCCCCTCATTTTCCTTTGGCCCCTAAGCCTGAAGTCTCCCGCTTCACGGGTGGCCTCATTTGGATCCCTCATTCACATAACCTTAAATATAGAACGAATGTTCCCAAACAGAACAGAATCCGAAGCGAAAGGTGCATCGTGTGGCAGGTGTCCTATCGATATGACCTGCGTGTTGAGGATTGATGATGGTTAATGTGGATTCAGAGAGTCAAAAGGAAACGGAGCAGATAAGGGAAACGTAGAGATGTCTACGATGAGAGATTAATGGGCCATTTACTTGGGAACTGTTGGTAACGATTGAGTTGCAATTTGAGAGACCAGTGACATTGTGAAATATGGCACATTACTTGGGTGTCTCCTCCCCCCACCTCCCTAATCGGAAACCCCGCTCTGAAAAAATAATAATAATAATGACAAAACCTTCACACTGCCATTTTCAGCGACTATTCGTCCCCCCCCCCCCCCCCCCCGACAATCCAGAGTATGATGATATCCGCACATGGGAGGAGGAGGCATGTAAGCAACTCTGATTCAATAACATGCACTCGTACTGCTATTTCACATTATAGCATGACTCTGGAATAAAGCATAGCCGCAATTGTTTATTGTTTACCTTTATTACAGGTAATCAGGAGGCAGTGAATGGACAGTAATATCAAGTTAACTAAAGAATTATGAAATATTGATTTATGAAATAGTAAATCCTGTCGTTATCATTATCATTATCACTATCATTATATATTTGATCATTCATTGATCCATGATCGCCAACGTCCTTGTAGGACAGGGCACATGAAAAAAAGACTGATCATTCATTAATGGTTGATCAATTATTAATAACTGATCATTCATCGATGATTAATGATTAATCATTTTACATTGGAAAAATGAAAATTATACCACCAAAGGTGTCAGTGCAGGTCAAAACACAGTTAAGAAGACAGAAGATACAAGGATCAACCAGCTATTTCCGTAGTTAGGTGAAATTCTTAGACTTATCAAGTCGGATAAGTTACAATTTCTGTAGGTATCTTTTTAAAGCCATCAAATAGCATTAAAATCATCTGAAAATCCTGATGTGTAGAGAAGTCTTATGTATGTGCAAGTATATATAAATGTTTATGATAAATTCAGGATGATTTTCTTACCTAATCATAGGTCTGGATATCAAATCAACTATGCAATCGCGCAGAATGTGACATGCTTTGAAATGCCGATATGGTTAGGTAAGCGGCGACCATCGCAAGCCACCAGAATATTAATGAGACGTGGGGTTGGGAGCACCGCTATCCAATGTGGGCGAGACGGGAGATGGTCTGTGCGGGTCACTGAAAGGGTCTTAGCTTGCTGGTTTATTGGTGAAAATAGATATGAGATCCCCAAGATAACCCCAGTCTCCCTGGGTCGAGGACGAGGTTGGAGCTGAACCCTGCGGGGCTTGGGCTGTCTGTCGTGTCTTGTGCGTTGTTTTTTGTTTGAGATTTCTGTCTTACGAAGTGTCCTTTTATGTGGCGGTTCCATTTGGGGGCAGATGTTTACTCTCTTGCGTCCGATCCACACTCGTGGTTCCTGCCCTGGAACCTCCTCTTTGAGGTGCAGGACCAGAGCTCCTTCTCTGAGGTGATACAGTCATTGGATGGCTGTTTCACTGGAGAGGGAGGGAGGAAAGGGGTTTTCCAACAACGATGCCTATTTTGTAGGTGGAAGGGCATCCCCTCTGGTATCTCCCCTGGGGTTCACACCTACCCCCCGTGTTTACCCGCTGTGGCATCCCTGTGCGCTGTGGAGACGGGAGTCCTGGAGGTTAAGCGATGCCGTGCTGAGTACGCCTGCGGCTAGCAACACGCCTATTTGGTCCCTTATTCCAGCACGATCCAGGGGGCCCCTGACCGTGGCCCAGTCGGTCATTCGGCTGGCCCTCCTTCGGGAGGCTAGGATCAAGCAGTCATTGTTGCCGTTGGCACCACTTGGTCCAGTGAGCGGGGTACAGGGGCCATTGCTGCGTAATCCTCTCACCACCTCTGTGGCTGTTAGACTTAGTTCTAACATACGGCTTCCCCTTGTTTGGACTCCGTGGTGGGTGGAGCGTAAGATGATGAAAGAACTGCTTATTTCATTTCTTAATTCTCCAAACCCCCACAAAACATAGAGCTAAAAATGTTGATGAACCTTTGCAAGGCCCAGTCATTTCTGAAGCCATTCATGGCTTCTGGTGGCAAGAAAAAATGTAAAGCACAGGTTGACTCTGTGAGACCTGCTGCTAAATGGACACGACACAGCCAAAACATGTCTGTCCATGAGATTGTCCAACAAATGGCCTCATGCTGGCCTCTTCAGGCTAGCAGCTAAATCAGGGAGACTTCTAATAGCCTCAGACGTCCTCCCTGACCGAGATGAGAGCACAAGCTGAACCAGCCGAAGGCAGCTGCTTCCACAAACCGCAGCCAAAAATTTATGCCGAAAGAGCGGTCCAAAGCGCCCTAACCGGGAGGCAGACTCTGGGGGAGAGTCTGGACCCCCTAGGCGTTTCCCAAACAGTTCAAGGTTCCCTCAAAACCTGAAGGCTTCGACAATGCCTACCAGTTTGGTAGAACATTGGAGATGCAGAGAAAAATCTGGTTGCCATCCGGGTTCCCAGAGACCAGGGCATGATAATTATGTCCAAAGCCAAGCTACTCTAAATTTCCTACGGAACCAAGAGCTTAATGATGGAAAGGAAAGTGTGTCTCTTGCCACTAAATCCCGATGATAGGAGTGTCAAGATGTTGCTACTTGGTTTTCTCTTTTTCGTATGATGGGGAAATCTGTTTACATCACACCTACAGGTCATGGGGGCTTCCCGAATGTCAAAGGGAAACCCCAACCAGCCAAATCCTGGCAACCCTGAAAGGAGCCCTAATCACTACTAAACCGCTACGGTGGAAATGGGACCCCCACATGAACACCTCCACGGGTTCAAAAGGGGGCATGAGCACAGCACACAGCATAGCCCGCTTTTCAGCACAATCAGCACAGTCACTTCTGTGATAGTATTCCTAGACCTGGAGAAGGCTTTTGTTTAGCAAGTCTCTTGCTATTCAGGAGAGCCTGATCCAGAAGGGAATCAGAGGAAAGCTCTTGGCTTGGATAGGTGATTATTGCAGGACCAGACCAGCCAAGTCACATTCCAAGGTCACTATCTCAGCACATGCCACTAGAAAATGGAAAAACTCGGGTGGGGTCCTCAGTCCAGCCCTTTTTCAACACCCTTATGTCCCTGTATCCTCAACATATACCTCCAGTGGGGTGAAAGATCATCTCCTATGCAACGATCTTGCAGTCATCTCCACTGGACCACACTCCCTAATTTAAACCCCCCAGTGTTGTCTGACCTTGTATCTGAGAGTGTTGTAGGACAGGACTAAAGATCTCTGGAGCCAAATCCAAAGCCATGGCTCTGAGACAAAATGTTCAAGGCAAAAGTCTGAAAATCCATGGAATGGATTTGGGATTTGGGTCCAGGTCTTCCATTACCATAGGGCAAGGATTGACCGGACCCTCCCCTTTTAAAGGGAGATCCTGTACTTGGTTGACCGAACTAAAGCAAGACTGGCTGTCATGAGAGCAATGATAGGAGACCATAGGAGCTAGACGTAAAAAAACAAAAGCATTCTATGTACATGCCATCCATCCCCATTGTGGATTATGCTTTTGTCTCCCTGATTCCCGCAAAAGCCAATTAAGAGAAAATTGGAGACAACTCAAAATGAAGCTGCCAGGATCATTCTAGGTGCCCAAAGGTGGACGAGGCCCTCAACCTCCTCATGGAACAACCCTCTTCCCCGGGGACTCACAAATTGATCTAATGGCACTCAATTCCTTTCATAGGTCACCCAAAGCACCCAGGAACACAACATATTCCAGACGCCTAAAAAACAAGACCACGAGCTGTTTGCAAGCAAATTCTGGCTGTCCCACACACCCAAGGGTATTCATACGCTATCAGCTCAGAGAAAAACTACTTGCCAAGGGCAGGGACCCCGCCCCCCTAACTTTATTGAAACCCGCCGTGGGTAAAAAGCTTGATCGAGTTCTCTGTTATGAACTTGTAAAGGAGAAAAAAACAATAAACCATCCCTAGTCTAAAGGCAGAAGCTGAGAGGGTCTTGCAACCATCACTCCTCCTGGTAGTAGAACCTACTTCATGGATGGATCAGTCGATCTCTTAACCACACTGCTTGCAGCAAGGATACCACATAATCTGTGAGGGTAATAGACAACGCCTCCTTCCCACAGGCAGAGGCAATTGCGATCATGGGAGCCCTAGCCCATGCGTCCCTGAGGGAAGGACACATGGTCATACATACGACTCCAGGGCACCATTGGCTTTCTACAGCAAGCTCACCCAAAGACAATTCTACCTCCTGCACTGTCCTTATCATAGCACAGAGGATTCTAGCTCAGGGTAAAGAAAAATCATAAACTGGGTCCCTAGCCACATAGGCTCAGGAGGAATGAGCTTGCTGACAATCTAGCTGACATTGCAGGGGTATTGCCCCAAAATCCCATGATCTTAAAACCAAGCCGAAAAATCTTAAGGAAGAAGTGTGCCCTCCTCCTGCAGCTTCACAAGGGAAAACGGTCAGATGGTACTCAGACGCCACAGGTTTATGAACCACTGGACTCTCTAAGCAATCAATAGAATGCCTAAGTCTTTCTTCACAGAATCAGACTGGGTTTCCATTGCGCATGGCAGATCATAGAAACAATTGACTATGCAGTCAGGTGACTGTGCACTGTGGGAGCCGAACGCCACGTTGGTACATTACTTACAGAATTGAAAGCACACACAGGTTCTGAGACAGGGTCCGCCCACAACAGCCGCCGGGCTGCTTACATCATGGTGGTAGGAGCACCTGCTCGTAATCCCGCCACCACAGAAAGCACAGAGTGTCAGAGAATAAAAAGAAAACAGCCATAAATGCTGACACAGGCCGTGCCATATGTTGAAGGCCCAGGCGAAGCTAGACCTTTGCAAATCTCAAACGAACGAATGAATGCTTATCCAAGGGAAAGGGCAGGTGCTGGACAGAGGTGTGAAGTGTATCATCCGGCCTTGCATTACTTTGGATTTGTTGGATTAGCGAGTGTAGTTTAGAGTACCATCATAATGAAGAGAAAAAAAAATATTTGTACAAGATTCCATATTTTGGCAAAAGAGGCAAGTACTTATGCTTCGGACACATACAACTGGCCTGAACTTAATTCTAACAGGGGCGCCCCTCGGGCCCTTCAATCATGTGAACCTAAGAGTGCTTAAATTTCTCGGGTGCAGCGGGTGCAGGATTCCTTCGTTTACGCCATGAGCCAGCTTAAAATATTTTCGGTGAAAATCTAACAGTGCGCGTCTTGGGTGCTTCAACCCTATGAGCGGCGGCGCAGGATTCCTTCGTTAGGGCCCTGAGTCGGGCTTAAAATTAACTTGTGTTGATAATCTATGTAAGCCTATATAAGTATGCTGTCTGTAGTGCGTTACAGTTATTTGCAACAGAGATACTACCATCAGTTAGTTCAGGTGACATATTCACCAATACCTTAAACTAAAGAAGCATAAATTCGAGCATTACTGAGGACAAGATTCGAACTTAAAGACATAGAGTTTGGCACTTAGTAAATTTTTAGTCTTAGGGTGAATTCCGTGTAAAGTGGGCAGGTAGGTATATTGAGGCCCAGTCAGGTGATCTAAATCTATGTTGAATAAGCAACCGATTAGCACAAGTATGGAAGAAATGTGATATAAAGAACACAACGATATATGTTTTAACTCAGAATTAACAATACGCAAGTAGAAATGAAGTTTTGGCTGGCGTTAAGGGAGACAAGGAGGCACTTTGGCAGGGGGTAGCTTCTCGGTAGATAGCGCGGTTCGGCAACAGGTGTAGGCAAAAGCGGGGGCAGGTGAATTAGCGTCGGCGTTGTGAGGTTCTTAACCTGCTACCATCAGATGAAAGCGAATGACCACCGCAAAATGAGGAGGACCGCTATCACCAGATGTGAGCGAGGCATGAATGATCTGGGGGGGTTTCACTGAGAGGGGTCTTAACTTGCTGGTTTATTGAAGATAGATATGAGACCCCCCAAGATAACCCCGTATCCCGGGTCGAGGATGAGGTGGTGGAGCTGAACCCTGTGTGGCTTGGGCTGTCTGCCGTGTCTCCCTCTGTCTTACGAACGTGTCCTTTTATTTTGGCGGTTCCCTTTGAGGCGAATTTTTTACTCCCCGTGCGAAAAGAGAAAGCCGGGCGGCATCTGCGATCCAAGGGGAAAGGGGCAGCTGCCGGACAAAAGTGTGATGTGTACCATCCGGCCTTGAAACATATTGTTGACAGTAAGTGAAGTAAAGTGCAGACGCAAGTGTGAAAGTGTCTGGAACAAACCTTTTCATCATCTAAAAACATAAGCGGAACATAAAAATATACTCAAAATCAGATGTTTTAAAAACTATAACCACAATTGCTCTTTCCTGGGGATCATGGTATAGGATCTCTACGAGGAACCTTAGGGATATCTTTCCTGTTGTTGATAAGCCATACTTTTACTCCCCATTTTCCCTCTCCTCTCTGATAAGCCATTACGCCACTGCGTTTATTATACTATGCTATGGCATACGGTCTATACATAATGAACCGTTGAGAATTGGAGGCGAACTCGACGCCTTAACAATAATGCGATTTTTGTACCCTCGGTTTGTATGAAAGCCGCTCTCTCGTGGCAAGAAAAGGTGTATTAGTGTGCCTATCAAAGGCTGGGAATTAAGTTTGGATTTGAGTAAAACTCTTGGGCCGTGAACCGCAAATGTTTAACCCTTTCTCTCAAAATTTTATTTTGGCGAGTTCGCCTTTTCCCATTCTCACTCCTCAATATGTTTGACTTTACTGTCTTACAAGACACAAACATATACTTAAAAATTTGCCTCGAGAGTGTATGGGGTATAGCATAATACTTGGTTTCTGATCCATCTCGCACCAATCTTGCCTAACGAGAGGTGGCAGGATATGCCTTCTGTAAATGATTTTGGTTGAAGTGACAAAACAAAATTCCCTTGTAAAGCTGACCCTCTAAACGTTGTAAAGTACATGCGATTTAGAAGATTCTTATTTATTTCCTCTCAGAATAGGCCTAACCCCCCTTTTACTCATCTTGCAAAGTATGCAACAACTCTGAAACCAAATCTCCCTGTCTAAATTACACCATAGCATCTTGGCACAACTTGTTTTATTTGCTCCATTTTGCACTCCTTCTATACCAGGGTTATTATGAAAATTAATAAACATATTATTTTTATCTTTTCATATTTTTTTGGTTTTAATCATACTTTATATATCTCATATATTATGGATCATATCTCAAATAAAGTCTTTTACACTTTGCATGCAAAGTTGTGTCCCAAAGTGATATTTTCTTTCATCAATTTTTAAAGGATCCGAGATTCTAAACAGGTTAAGAACCAATGGTCTAGGGTGATAATCTTTCGAACTAAAACAGCGATATAAGAAATTAAGAATAGCTTTCATAATATAAAAGGTGGAAAAACGAAATAATAACAGAAAAGCAATGTATACAAGCAACAATATTAAAAGATATGGGGAAAAAATTTGAACAACGAGTCGAAACAGAGGCCATAGAAACATTAATTTCCAGACCTAATTTTAACAATACCGAAGCCAAATTTATCTAAGATAAACTGAAACTGGGGCGATAGTCAGGAAAACTAGCAGATTTTGTATGTTAAAAAAAAATTTCAAGGTTTCCAACTGTGATAATAAAATGATAATAATGATGAATAATATAATAAATAAAAAACAAAAATAATGATGACAATAAAATTATTATAAGTATAATGATAATAATAGGGATGAAAATAAAATGATAGAAATAATAGTATAATGATAATAAGACAGCAACCAACAATAATGATGATAATTTAATAATAAAGATAAGTGTAACGATAACAGAATAACAGTAGTAAAATTGTACTGATAAAAAATAGTAATAATGACACAAATAATGAATATTTATAGTAATAATACAGTGATGATAATAATAAAAAATGATAATACTAACAGTAATGAAAAAAATGATAGTGGTGATGATGATGATAATAATAATAATATTAATTGTAGAGTACGGCTGCGTACTCGCCGACTCTAAGGGCGATCTCGCCTGGACTGACATCATCCTCGGGCGCCGAGTGGCTGAGGCCGGGTCTTTACCATGCCACATGCCTGCCCTTTTTACCACGGACAAAGGCGTGGGGAACTCTGCGATGCTGCCATTTACTTAGATAAGACGTCCCGGGCTCCGCTTCCACCAACGAAGCGGGCGCACTTACTGTGCACCCGCACGAGGCTGGTGCTTTTACCCGCCCTTTTGCGCCTCGCTCACTTGCTCGAGTGTGAGTTCACAAGCCGTGGCCAAAAACGAGCCGCCAAAGACGGTGTTTAAAAATAATATGAACAGGGTTTTAAAAATCCACGAACGTATTTTAACCAAGTCCCCGTTAAATGGATGGCGTTGAAGTCTCCGAGAAAAAAAAAAAGTTTATTTATTTCCCAAGTCCCATACCGTAGATAGTTACGCCCGAAATGTACAGTTTTCGCGTAAATTGTACATTACCAGTTTTCCTAGATATCCTTTCCTTCCAAAGCCCTAAGGGAGTAATGGCTTTGTAGTGTTTTTCACTCCCTCTCTTTCACGGTTGTTTGGGTCTTTGGCTTTTTTCGGACTTTCCGAAATATCGGGGTGGTGTTTTCCCTGGTTGTGTTGGGTCCTTTGGCTTGTTTTGACTGCCGGACTATCGGGTTTGGTAGTCCAAAACTTATTTTGCATATCTTCTTCTTTTCGCGCCATGCCTGGGCATGGCCTGAGGGTCCTTTTCGGGGATAAATACCCCTAGTTTTGTGAGGGGAAGACAGTTCGGTCCTGACTTCTGTGTGTACTGTGGTTCCGTTCTCGGTGTTTGTGTTCGCTTTGGATTTCTTCACTGTGGATTTACCTCGCTTCACGCCAGGATTGAGGAACTCGTTTTTTTTTCTCCACAAGTTAAGGAATTCCTTTTGGTTGTGTGTAGGAGACACCTGGTCTCTTTTTGGGCTTTGGCGTGTGACACGCTACATCATCATCTTGGGATGCACTCTTTCTCTGTCCCAAAGCTGCACTCTGTGAATTTAAAGTGTCAGAGTAAAAAAAGGACCACTTCTCACAGAAGGAACACTGCTTGAGGGTCCGTACCTCCAGTGTGCCATTCCTTGATTTTAAACTGTCAATATTTTGTTTCCTTCCCTCACTCGAGGATCCGTACCTCCTGGGAGGAGGTTTATTTCATTAAGTCTCGCCCTAATAATTTCAGGGCCATTCTACTTTTTACTTATTTTACTTTGGTCTTGATTTGTTGTCTTGATACCTGCCCGACCTTGTGGGTGTCAGGCAGTCGTGATCTTGTGGTCTCCTTTGGCGTTATTTCTTCTATTTGGCCTTCGACTCTAATTATGTTTCTTACATGATTTTCTAAATATTATTTTTATCGTTTACACAGTGTTTTTTATGCAGTTTATCAGCACTAGTTTTGTTTTGCTTTTTTTTCAAGTTAATTTTCCATTTTGGGTTCATATTAGGAATTGATATTTTTTCGTGCTACACTCTGATTAAAAATACTTAAGGTTGGGACGCCAACTTAGGATTTAAATTTGCCTTTGGGAAGTTTATTTTTTGAGTATATCTGGTGTGGCTTTCACGTGCATCACCCCCGCTGTGATCAAAATTTGGGGATGTACGCATCTATGAAATTTCCCCTGACTGAATTCCTTAGACCTCCCTAATGAGTGCGATTTGCTCAATAAATAAATATCATACCATCGTAGAGCTTTTACTCGGTCCCAAACAAAAGAACAATTTATATTTACATCTTAATTTCTGGTTCTGACCAAGGCTGAATGCTTGAAACGTTCTTGGGCTCGGGTCTCCTTAACAGCACATTGCTGGTTATCTATCTCGCAACCCCTGAAGGCTGTAAAGGCTAGTGAATCGGAGTATATTAGCTGATACTCTAGAATAGACCAAACTTTGCTATACCTGGGTTCCCACTTCCAGCGGGGGATGCTCAAAATGAAGGGAAGAGGAAGAATTTTATGATCTTGCGTTTTTTCTTCCAAACACGACCACGCAGACGTTCGGCCTACGTTACCTCCCTTTTCACATTTACACACTTAACACATCCAACCCTTCAGCACATACATCCTGTACTTTCCTTCCAAACCCCTTTTTTCATCAAACATTCACACCCCATACACAACACACCGTTCCCGAACCTACTAATCTCGGTTGGGGGCAGCGTGCCGTAGGCCTGGAACCTTACATCTCTGTTCCCTGCCAACGAATCTTTTCCCAAATAAAAACTATATTCTCGGTTTGAGCCCGAACCAACCAGAACATATTGAAGTCTACTGGGGTCTACGCCTCGCTACATTAATAATAATAATAAAAATAATAAAAATAATTAAAAATTTAAATCATCATCATCAAGGGGCTAACGCCGACGGGGCCATGGCCCCATCTACCCTTCGGTTCCAGCCACGAGGGGTCCCTCATGGCGAGTCTCCAGGCATGCCCGCGGGCCCCTGTCTAATTCCTCGCGACAGGTCTCGTCGACCTGCTAAGCCATGGCCTTCTAGGTCGTTCCACAGGCCTCCTCCACCCGGTTGTCTCGCAGAGAGACAACCTGTGGGCAGGGTCTCCACAGGGAAACGAGCTAGGTGGCCAATGACCTGAGTTGGCGATCCCAGCTTATGCAAGTAACAGGTCCCATGCCCGTCTCACGGTGCAGCCGTCAGTTGGGCCTCTCCAACTGTAAACCCCATGATCCAGCGAAGAGACTTGTTAGAAAGGCATCAAGACAGACTCCAAGGCGTCAGACAGCGTCCAGGTTTTTGCTTCCATAGAGCCAAAAATGGCAGTATCAAAGCCTTGAAGACACTAGCTTGGCCTTCTGCCTAGGTACCGCATCTCCAATACTCTTGTTGATCAGGTTCATGGCTCCTGTTGCCAGACCAATCCGTCTACGACTTCTTGGTGAGACAGCCCAGAGATATGGACTACATTACCAAGGTATGCAAAGCTCTGTGTGACTTCAACGTCCTCACCCCAAGCATGAATCGACTGAACGGGTTCCCGTAAAAGGCCCCCAAAATCCTGAATCTTGGTTTTTGGTCCAGGAGATCTCTGGCCTAAGGGCTTCGCCTCATTGCTAAATGCTCAAGAACCGCCCCCCATTTTACCCCAGGGACTCAGATAGGATAGAAACATCAGCAAAATCAAGGTCTGAGACCTTGATATTGCCCGTGTTTCTCCACACTGCCCATTATACAGTCCTACAGGTTTTGAAAAAGTTTGGTGCAAGGACACAGCCTTGCCTCACCCCTGAATAACGGGAAGAAATTTGACAGGCCCCCCACCATACTTTACAGCACTTTCACTACCGGTATTAGGCTTGCTATTAGGCCAATAATCTGTACGGGAAATTTCCCCGAGTCCCCGGATCCCCCTATAGCGATTCACATGCACCGAGTCAAACGCTAGCATTCGATCAGTTGTGGACTTGCCAGGAGTGAATCCAACTGCTCGGTCTCTAATGCCTTAGTAGGGGGTTGCGGATCCGTTTTTAGAATAATGTGGGCGAAAACTTTGCCTGGTATGCTGAGCAGTGTATGTCCGGTAGTTGCTACAGCCCCAGCGACCCCCTTTCCCCTTCCAGAGAGGGTGACCACGCCCCCAACAGGTCAGGGGAAAGGTACCAACTGCCAATGGCAGTCAAGATTACTTGCAAGCCCCGAGCCATAGGTTCACCCCAGCCTTTAGAAGTTCAGCAGGGATATCGCATATGCCTTCAGCTTTCCCACACTTCAGCTTGGAAATCGCCATCCCCAACCTCCGTTAGGTAGGAGGTTCCTCTCTGATGGTGGGTCCGGCACGGGTATTATGATATCCTAGCATCCAAGTTAAATGTTGGAGGGGCCACTGGTACAAAAATCTCAGTATACTCAGCCCAACCTTCACGAACCCCAACATGATCGAGATGATCTGTTCATCCACTGAGCAGACTGTAAATCATCTGCGAGGAGGGCTTAGAGTTCACTTTCCCCAGGGGTTGGCAGACAGGGCTAAGGTCGTTTACCAAGAAATGGCCCTTAACCTCCCCAGCAAGATTCCTGATGAACTGTCCCTTGTCCCTTCTCAGCAGTGCCCGAGCCCTACGCATTAAAGCGATGCAAGACCCGGTTGCCATTCATCCGAGCCATGCGACACTTCAGTGGGCCCCCTGTGTCTCCAGGGAGATGGATTCTGCCCCCCCTCAGGCTACGCCAGTGGACTCCTGCGCTGCTTTTGAGTGTTTCACGCTTGAGGAACTCCCACAGAGCAACTGGGTCCGTCAGGTTATCAAGTTTTGTGAATCAGTCAGAGACTGCCATGGGTGAACCCACGGACACTCCTCCTCCCTCAGTCTGTCCAATTGAAACACCCTAGAGTGGC
This sequence comes from Penaeus monodon, assembly GCF_015228065.2. Lineage (NCBI taxonomy): Eukaryota > Metazoa > Arthropoda > Malacostraca > Decapoda > Penaeidae > Penaeus > Penaeus monodon. The sequence goes on from NC_051411.1 coordinate 14,251,932, forward strand.
CACTGAGAGACGGGAGTTTTTGATGAGGGCCCGTAGGGTAAACTTCAAAAAGATAAGATAATGATAATATTCATATTAAAAACAATATTAATATTACTATAATAATTATTTTTAAAATGATGGATAATGATAGGAAAACAATAACAACAGCAATAATAATGATAATAATAGGTATAGTTATATAATGATGATGGGTGATGATAATAAAAATAATAATGAAAGCAAGACAGTGATAATAATAATAGCAATAACAGCAACAACAACAACAATGATAATAATAATGATGATAACAATAATGATGATAATAATATAATAATAACATATAATAATAATGGTAGTAATAATATAATAATAATGGTAGTAGTAATATAATGATAATAATAATAATAATTATTATTTTTATTATTATTATTATTATTTATTTTCCTTATATAATAATAATAGAAATAATAAAAACACACTAGTAATAATACCAACAATAACTATCATCATTATCACCATAGGATATTATTTCTAACAATAGCAATAGTGTAATAATTATTATTATTAACATTACCAATGATAATGATAACAATAACGATAATGATGATAATAATAATTAGAAAAATATCAAAGCTAATGATAATGATAATATAATAGGAATATGATAGCAGTAATGATGATGATGGCGATGAAAAATATGTTAATATAATGTTGATCATAATAATGATATAATAATAATAATAAAACTAATGATGATGATAACAAAAATAGAGAAAATAGTAATGAAATTATATTATCATCATTATTATTATTATTAGTAGTAGTAGTAGTAGCAGTACTAGTATAGTAATCATCAATAACGGTATGCTCATGCTTGAGCAGCCGTGGACCTCTCCACCATCCTTCGCCACTAAACTCGATCTTACGCTTTTCTTTCCACTTATACCATCGACAGCCGCAAATATCTTTGATATTGTCGCTCAGTCTTGTCTTTGGTTTGCCTCTTCCTCTGTTTCCTATCACCATCCCTGTCAGCAAGTTTTTCTCAATACTTTTACTTCTCATTACATGACCAATAACTTTAATTTCCTCTGTTTCAAGATGTCCAAAGTCGGTCTTTACAATTTTATTTCTCTCAGCACTTCATCATTCGTCTTCTTCTCTGTCCAGCTAATACGCAGTACTCGTCTGTAACACCACATTTCAAAACTATTGATCTTTTTCTTGTCTATCTACTTCAACACCCACACTCAGAACCATATGATGCAATTGGGAAAACTATAGTTCATACCCAGCTTTGTCAGGTAATGTCGTCTTCCAGATGTTTTAGAGCACTGTGCCTTTTGCCAGGTTTCTTCTT
>NC_051411.1:14265422-14275218 GCF_015228065.2 Penaeus monodon
ATCAAAAATTTTGAAAATTACATATAAATATATAAAAAACATATATAAAAATAAAAATAAAATATATATATATTATATATATATAAAAAAAAAAAAAAAAAACCCTTAAATATAACTATCCTTATATATATATAATAAAATTAATACGGCCTTTTATTAAACATTATATATAAAATATAATTTTATAATATTTATTTTATAATATATATATATATATATTTATTTTAATTTACATATATAAAATTTTATATAATAATATTAAAATTTTATATAATATATATATATATATGTTTGTGTGTGTGGGTGTGTGTGTGTGTATGTGTGTGTGTGTGTAGTGTGTGTATGTGTTTATACATATATATAGATATATAGATAGATATAGATTTTATATGTGTGCGTGTGTGTGTGTGGTGTGTGTGTTTATATATTCATATATATATTATATATTAATATATCTATATATATATATATATATATATTAAATATATATATATATGTTGTGTTGTGTGGTGTGTGTGTGTGTGTGGTGTGTGTGTGTGTATGTGGGGGTGTGTGTGTGGTTGTGTGTGTGTGTGTGTGTGTGTGGTGTGTCTGTGTCTGTGTGTGTATGTGTGGTGTGTGTGTGTGTGTGTGTGATTGTGTGTGGGGGTATGTATTTTTAATATATACATTATATATATATAATATATATATATATTTTATATATATATTACATATTATATATATATATATGTTTTGTGTGTGTGTGGTGTGTGTGTGTGTGTGTGTGTGTGTGTGTGTGTGTGGTGTGTGTGTGTGTGGGGGTATGTGGACAAAATAATATTATTATATATAATATATATATATATATAATATATATATATATGCGTGTGTGTGTGTGTGTGTGTGGTGTGTGTGGTGTGTGTGTATGTGTGGTGTGGTGTGTGTGTGTGTGTGTGTGTGTGTATGGTGGTGTGTGTGTGTGTATGTGAGGGTGGTGTGTGTGTGTATTTTTTAAATTATACATTATATAAAATTATATAATAAATACACACACACACACACATTAAAACATACACACATACACACACACACATACACACACAACACCACACCACACACACACACAAAACATCCCACACACACACACACACACACACACACACACACACCCCACACAAACCACATATATATATATATATATATATAATATATATAAGAATATATAAAATAAAATATATATATATATATAATGTATATATAATAAATACATACACACACACACAAATACAAACAAAACACACACACACACACACATACACACACAGACACAGACACACACACCCCACACACACACACACACACACACACACACACAACACACATACACAACACACACCACACACACACACACAACAAACACACAAACATAAGATATAATTTTATATAATATATAATTATATATAATAAAATAAAATTATATATATATGAATATATAAACACACACACACACCACACACCACGCACACATATAATCTAATCTATCTATTATATAAGATATGATTAAACACATACACACACTACACCCCAAACCCCACACACATACACACACACACACAAAACACACACCACAAAAACCATATATATATATATATAATTATAATATTAATATATATATATAAAATATATATTTATATATATGTGGGATAGTAAAATATATAAATAATATATATAATAATATTTTATATATATATATAAAATTTTATATATATATTTTATGTATATATATAATATTTTCATAATAAATGAATTTATATATATATATATATATAATATATATAAATATATATATATATATATATATATATATATATATATATATATATATATATATATGTATGTATGTATGTATGTATTATATATGTTTATTTATCTATTTATATATGCATGCTCAAGGTCATGTGACGCGATGGTGTGTTAACCTAAATTAAGTCCCTGCATGCCTTCTTGCTCGCAGGTACCACCACTGGCTAGCCTAGTGAGAAAAGGGAGCAGCTCTGCATAAGCCTTCCCTACCATTTTCCCCTCTAACGGGAGCCGCCTTGCCGCGGCGGGGGTTGCTTGAGGTCCTAATGATCTGTTGAGCCGGACCAGAGGGCTAACCATACTGGAGGGGTCAACAGTGAGGGATGAGACAAAATGCCTTCCTGTTGCACCAAGACCTATGAGGAGGAATGGTGCACCCACCCCTGGTTCATTCCATCTTGGACCAGTGAGAACTCCCTCACGTGCGTTTGCAGTGCGTGGCCCACGTCTCGTATTACAAGGAGAAATGAGTCTTGGAGCTTGAGCGATGCTGCAAGTACACCCTGCACCTTGCAACACATCTCTTCGGTCCTCTATTCTGGTTAGACAGGTGGCTTGATCAAGGCCTGGCCAAGTTAAGCAGCTGGTCAGATATGGCTAGGATCAAGCAAGGCATAGGTCCCACGACTGCCATCAGTAATGTAATAGTGGCTGCGTATATTTCCTCACTACCCCTGTGGCTGTTGAGAGATTTCGAACCCCAACTATAGCTTCCCCTTGGTGGACTCCATGGTGGGGGGGTGGGGGGGAGGGGGGGAGGAAATGAGGAATTCTAATTTGCATGATTTCTACAAATTTACAAAAATCTAGCTCTCTCCCTGACGACCTATGCAATCCCCTGGCCATTCCCTCTGGATCGTCACATGTTGTCACGCTGGAACCTTTCCAGCTTCCAAAGAGCAAGAATGGGAATCGTAATGGTTCCCGGGCTCCCAAACTAGGTAAGAAGGAAAAAAGTCCTCCTCATTCCTGTAAGGAAATCTTACCTGGTAAATATGAAAGTATCTCATATAGTAAGTACTAGTAGTGAAGACCATGGATGGTGTACCAGTCATGAATCTTGATATTTTTGAAGTACATCGGAAAATAGTTGAAGTATGTCAACGTGATACTTGCATCACCCAACAGTGAGATGGTAGCCTGATATTTGAGGTTTCGTCACCAGACGAGAGTGACCGTTTGCGTGTGATATGTGACATTCCTGGGGCTCAAGTTTCACAAAACAGTCAATCAGTGTAAGGGAATTGTCTTTTCCCGAGAACTGATGAGGTATTCTGAGGAAAAACTGTTAGAGGAACTAAAGAATTTTAATGCAGTGGCAGTAAAACGTTTTAAGAAGGAAGTTGATGGTTTGGAACAGTCGACACCAGCTCTCCTTCTACTTTTGAAACGTTAGTCCTTCCAGAATCAGTTAAGTTGGCATGGTACCACCTTAAGGTAAAGCCATATGTGCCCAACCCCATGTGGTGCTTCCACTGCCAGGGTTATGGGAATGGAGCCAACTCTTTCTGTTTTAAGGAAAATGGACAACCAAGAGTGTGTGTAAAGTGTGGTACAACAAATCATCAAGGAGATGACAACTGTCCAACCCCAATATGCTGTAACCATTGCAAAGAAGCTCATGAAGCTTCTTCAAAACAATGTAAAAGATACAAACTTGAAAAAAGAGGATTGGTAATAAGGACCAAGGAGAAAGTTTCCAGAGGCAAAGCAACATGTCCGTGTGGTATTTGTACAGCCTTTACTTCAGTCCTAGACCATCCTCCTTCCTGCCATCCCTTGCCCTCCAATACTTCTTACACCACACACTGTACCACTACCTTTAAACCTCAGTCCACAATTGCTGAAATTGCCTCTGATGAGTTGTTCCACAAGAAACAGAGTAGGAGTGAGGGATCAATTGAGGAGACTCCTCCTCCCAAAGTACCCCCCTAACGGAAGCCGCCTTGCCGCGGTGGAGGGGCTTGAGGTCCCAATGATCTGGTGAGCCGGACCAGAGGGCTACCCATACTGGAGGGGTCACCAGTGAGGGATGAGACAAAATGGCTTCCTGGTGCACCAAGGCCTATGAGAGGGGTGGTGCACCCACCCCTGGTTCATTCCATCTTGGACCAGGGAGAACTCTCCCACGTGTGTTTGCCGTGCGTGGCATTCCGTATTACCAGGAGACAGGAGTCCTGGAGGTTGAGCGATGCTGCACGCTGTGCCCTGCAGCTAGCAACACACCTCTTTGGTCCTTTATTCTGGTTAGACGGGTGGCTTGATCAAGGCCCGGTCAAGTCAATCGGCTGGTCAAATGTGGCTAGGGTCAAGCAGGCACTATTCAGTCGGTAGCGCATAGGTCCCGCGACTGCCATCAGTACTGTAATAGTGGCTGCGTATATTCCTCATACCCTGTGGCTGTTGGGAGATTTTGAACCCCCACTATAGCTTCCCCTCGTTGGACTCCATGGTGGGTGGGGGGGTGAGGAAATTAAGAATTCAAATTTGTATGAGTACTACAAATTTACAAAGATCTAGCTCTCTCCCTGACGACCTACGCAATCCCTCTGGAACATCACGTATTGTCACTTTGGAACCTTTCCAGCTTCCAAAGGGCAAGAATGGAATCGTAATGGTTCCCGGGCTCCCAAACCAGATAAGAAGGGGAAAAGTCCTCCTCAATCCACTAAGGAAATCTTACCTGGTAAATATGAAAACATTTCATATAGTAAGTACCTAGTAGTAAAGACCATTGATGGTGTATCAATCATGGATCTTGATATTTTCGAAGTACATCGAAAAATTGTTGAAGTATGTCAACGTGATCCTCGCATCACCCCACAGCGAGATGGTAGCCTGATAGTTGAGGTTTCGTCACCAGACGAGAGTGACCGTTCTGCGTGCGATATACGACATTCCTGGGGCTCAAGTTTCATGTTCTCCTCACAAAACCCTTAATCAGTGTAAGGGAATTGTTTTTCCCGAGACCTGATGAGGTATTCTGAGGAGAAACTGTTAGAGGAACTAGAGAATTTTAATGTAGTGGCAGTAAAACGTTTTAAGAAGAAAGTTGATGGTTTGGAACAGTCGACACCAGCTCTTCTTCTAACTTTTAACACATTAGTCCTTCCAGAATCAGTTAAGTTAGCATGGTACCACTCAAGGTAAAGCCATATGTGCCCAACCTATGCGGTGGTTCCATGCCAGGGTTAGGGCATGGAGCCAACTCTTGCCGTTTTAAAGAAAATGGGCAACCAAGCGTATGTGTAAGGTGTGGTACAACAGGTCATCAAGGAGATGACAACTGTCTAGGTCCAATATGCTGTTACCACTGCGAAGAGGCTCATGAAGCTTCTTCAAAGCAGTGTAAAAGGTACAAATTTGAAAAGGAAGTATTAGTAATAAGGAGCAAGGAGAAAGTTAGTTTCCCAGAGGCAAAGCGACGTGCCCGTGTGCTATTTGCACAGCAGGTAAGTCCTTGCTTCGGTTCTAGCCCATCCTCCTTCCCACCAACCTTGCCTCCAATGCTTCTTACAACACACACTCTGCACTTTCTTTAAACCCTCAGTCGGAAAATTGCTGACACTGCCTATGGTGAGTTGTTCCACCAGAAACGGAGAGGAGGTGGAGGGGTCTATTGAGGAGACTCCTCCTCCAAAGTAAGGTCTTGGAGCCAACATTTAAGGCTCCAGAGGCATCAACGGTGACAACATCCACAGGGGCCTCCACGCTAGACAGAATGCCCCTGAAGCAAAGGCTCAGGTCCGCTCTTTGCCCAGGCAAAGAAATCCTGAACCTATCCAAGGGAAACCTGTGGAAACTAGTTCCACAGGTAAACAACCATTAAAAAGGTACTCCCAGGATCCTGGAAAGGGACAGCCTAAAGGTGTGAGGCAAACTTTGACCACAGGTGCTGCCAAACACCTTATGAAGAAATAATATAAAGAACTGGATACCCTAATCCAATGGAACTGTCAGGGAATTCATGCAAAATGGGAAGAACTGCAATATCTGATAGCTTCATATAATCCAGTTTATGTATGTCTACAAGAGATTATGATCAGGGAAAATCATCCGATTTCCCTGAGAGGATTCCAAATTCAAGCCCATTATGGGACTTTTGACAATGGACCTCATGGAGGAGCAGCAGTAATGGTACGTCAAGATATTCCCTTCCAGGCCATCCACCTGCAGACAACACTGCAGGTGCAGGCTGTGAGAATAGGCTTGACACGACCTTACACTGTTGCATCCATCTACCTTCCTCCACATAATCTCAACATAGATGATTTGGAAGATGTACTGGGCAGTTGCCACATCCATTTCAATCTTGGGAGGATTTCAATGGTCGGCATCACCTCTGGGGAGACACTTGTGTGCAAACCCTCGAGGAAGGGCCTTGGAGTCCTTGTTCTTAAGAGTAGATGCAGTTTTACTGAACAGTGACACTCCCACACATTTCCAAGTTCAAACTGGGACATTCTCCAATATAGACCTGATTCACAGTTGAACTTCACTTGGCAGGTCATGGAAGACTTACATGGAAGCGACCATTTTCCAATACTTTTGGAGGAGGTGAATGGTATTCCAGTCAATGGAGTGCAGAGATGGTGACTTGAACATGCAGACTGGAATCTTTTTAGATCAATTGCAGTATTGCAAGGATCTGTTAATGATTTCCAGTGTGTTCAAGATGCTGTTAATCACTTCACATCACGAATTACTTGCAGCAGAAGCATCCATTCCCAAAAAGTAGCGGGACAGTACCGTCGACCTCCAGTACCATGGTGGTCTGATGAATGCCAACAAGCTGTCAGAGCAAGGAAAACTGCATAAGGCAGTTGAAACGACGCCCCAGCATTGTAACCTTGATCAGTTACAAAAAGACCCGAGCCAAGGCCAGGCGCGTGCTAAAGGAGGCTAGACGGACGTCGTAGAGACAGTATGTCTCCTCGATTAACTCTGGGACACCCTTAGCATGGGTGTGGGACAAGGTGCGTAAGATTGCTGGAAAGAGCACATCCATATCACAACCTGCTCTGAAGATAGATGGCATAATCATCACAGACAAAAAAGATATTGCTAATGAGCTAGCTAAATCCATGGCAGAGATCTCCTCTGGAGCATCTTACACTGCTCGATTCTCCACTCTTCGTGCTGAACAGGAACAAACACCCAGTGTCGTTCTTCAGTAGGACTGCAGCAGAACTTCCATACAATTTGCCATTTTTGCGCAAGGAGATGGACTCTGCTTTGCAGCTCTGCGTAAGACTGCCCAGGAAGTGACGATATCCATATCAAATGATATCTCATTACGGAGAGTCCCAGAAGTTCCTGTTGGACCTATTCAATAGGATCTATAGGGAGGGCACAGTGCCATCCACATGGAAAGAGGCTATAATCATTCTGTTCCTAAACACTGGCAAAGATGCTTCCGCACAGGAATTACAGACCAATTTCTCTCACCAGCTGCATCTGCAAGCTGATGGAGAAAATGGTAAACTTCAGGTTGACATGGCTGCTAGAAAAAGAAAACATGTTGACCCCATATCAATATGGCTTTAGAAAATTGAGATCGACCACAGATGCACTTATGAGAATGGAAACTGCTATACAGAATTCCTTCGCACAGCGACGTCACATGTTGGCAGTCTTCTTTGACCTTGAAAAGGCTTACGATACAACTTAGAAGCATGGCATACTCATGAAGCTGTATGACATTGGTTTAAGAGGAGCATTACCTACCTTCATACAAAGCTTCTTGCTAACAGGAAATTTAGAGTTCGGGTGGGAAACAGTTTCTCTAACATGGAAGACCAGCTGGAAAGGGTCCCACAAGGGAGTGTCTTAAGTGTGACCCTGTTTGCCATTGCTATAAATGACATTGTAAAAAGCTGTTCCAAGTTCTGTCTCATGTAATCTGTATGTGGATGACTTTACACTGTACTGATCAGGAGGAAGCTTACAGGATGTGCAAGGACACATGCAGGCTGCAATAAATCAGGGTTCAAATTTTCTCCAAGCAAGACCATGGCTATACATTTCCACAAACGAGGAAAATTCCACCCTTCCCTCTATTTAGGAGCAAACCCACTGCAATTTGTCCAAGAGGTGAAGTACTTGGGTCTAATTTTTGACTCAAGACTACTTGGGTGCCTCACATCAAACAGTTAAAAGTGAAGGTACCAAAAGCACTAGTATTTTGCGGGTTCTTTCACATTTATCTTGGGGGCAGACCGCACAACGCTTCTACGGCTTTATCGAGCGCTTATTCGTAGTAAGCTTGATTATGGCTGTGAGGTGTATTCTTCTGCAACTCCCAATGTTCTCCGGATGTTAGACTCAGTTCATAATGAAGCTCTCAGAATCTGTACTGGGGCTTTCAGGTCTTCACCTTGGAATCCTGTATGCTGAGAGTGAAGAACCACCTCTTTCATACACCGGGACTACATGAACCTGATTTACTACACGAGACTACAAAGGATTCCGGGATCTCTACATCCAGATGGTTTTCAACCTCCTTGATGTTAGCCGACTCTATGGTAGGAGAATGAGGAATCTGTGGAAGATCTTAATTTGGAGTCTCACTAAGGTTCTGGCTGTTGGAATTCCCCAATTCCCCCCTTGGACTAATCAAGTCGAGCTGGATTTGGTCAGAATTGGGAAAGGGGAGAAATCAGAAGCAGAAGTCAAAGAGAAATTTCTTCAGCATATTTCTAAGTACCAAGGATCAGAGGCAATATATACAGATGGTTCGAAATCTGAAAATGCTGTGGGCTTTGCAGCAGTGAGCAGAAGGAAGACTGCATCTGGCAGTCTTTCTCTAGCAGCCTCGATTTTTACTGCAGACTTACATGCCATCCTTGCAGCAAGTTAAGATGAATAGAGATCTTACGAACCATTCTATTGTGATATATTGTGACTCTCGTAGTGCTTTGCAAGCAATCAAGAGCTTAAACTCATCACATCCAGTAGTAAGGGAGGTCAAGATTGGCTTGCACTGATGTCAACATGCAAAAAGATAACTCTGTGTTGGGTGCCAGCACATGTTGGTATCAGTGGGAATGAGCGAGCTGATCAGAAGGCCAAGGCAGCTGCTGCTCAGCCTTGTGATGCTCGTTTTCCTCTCCCACACACCGACCTGAAACCCAGCATAAAAAGTTGTCTTCGCAATAAATGGAAGGAACAATGGAGGCATACCTCCAGAAACAAACTGCGAGAGATTAGAGATGACCTTGGCAGTTGGGTGACTAGCATCCACCCTAACCGAAAAGTGGAAGTTGCATTAACAAGACTAAGAATCGGGCACACAAGACTGACTCATGGGCCGATGATGGCTAAAAGTCAAGCACTTTGTGAAGGATGCCAAGAGCCATTAACGATTGCACATTTCGTGGAAAGATGTGCAACATTCTCAGACCAAAGACGTATGTACTTGTCTCCCCCATATACACTGAAAAATGTATTGGGGGAGGATTGTGACATAGAGGGTTTATTAGTTTCCTTAGGGAGACTAATATTTTCAATAAATTTAATTATGCATAAGTTTATGCAATATTTTATATACTTAAAGCATAATATTATGCTTTGATTTTTATTTGTTATTGTTATTTGTAAAATATTTATCATAGATTTTAAAGTTTTAAATATTTTAATATTTCTATTTAACAAGGCATTCGCCGCTAATGACCTTAGCTGTTGGCGTGGCAGATAATTTTGAATAATCAATCAATCCTCCCAAAGTAAGGTCTTTGGAGTCTTCAGTTAAGGCTCCAGAGGCCTCAACGGTGACAGCTCCAGCTGCCACTACATCCACAGGAGCATCTTCTGCTAGGAAGAATGCCCCTGAAGCAAAGGTTCAGGTATGCATTTTGCCCAGGCAAAGGAATCCTGAGCCTGTTCAAAAGACTTCTCTAAGAGTGGGGTCTTTGGAGCTGTAAGGCGGGCCTCCAGGGGCCTCAACGGTGAC
>NC_051411.1:14275318-14305318 GCF_015228065.2 Penaeus monodon
CAATGACTCAGGACTCAGATAGGATAGCAACACATAGGCAAAGTCAAGTTCTGAGACCTTGATATTACACTGTTGCTCCACTTACAGTACTGGTATATAGGCTTGCTATTAGGCCAATAATCTGTGTCGGAATTCCTCTGAGTCTCAGAATCTCCCATAGCAGTTCTTGATGCACCAAGTCAAAAGCCTTCTTGAGGTCCATGTAGGCTGCAAGCAACCCACGACCAAACTCACAACGGCGTTCCACAATTACTCAGTGCACTAAGATATAGTTTATTGTGGACTTGCCAGGAGTGAATCCTGACTACTCCACTCTCTGATGCCTTAGTAGGCGGTCATGGTCATACTTTGCCTGGTATGCTGAGCAGTGTAATGCCACAGTAGTTGCTACAGTCCCAAGGATCTCCTTTCCCCTTCCAGAGAGGGATAACCATGCCCCTCATCAGGTCAGGGGGAATGGTACCAGACTGCCAGATGGCAGTCAAGAATGTATGCAAGCCAAGAGCCATAGGCTCTCCCCCAGCTTTTAGAAGTTCAGAAGGGATATCACATATGCCTGCAGCTTTCCCACACTTCAGCTTGGAAATCTCCATCCTAATCTCCGTTAAGGTAGGACGTTCTTTGTTGATGGGTGGGTCAAGCACAGGTATTGTGATACCATTTGCATCCAAGCTAACTGTTAGAGGGTCTACCAGGTACAACTGCTCAACTGCTCACAAACCCCAATATGATCTGAAATGATCTGTCAATCCACTGAGCAGACTGCAGTCATCTGCGAAGAGGGCTTAGAGTTCAGCAGGAAGGTCATTTACCAAGAAATGTCCTTCAACCTCCTCAGCAAGATTCCTGATGAACTGTTCCTTGTCCCTTCTGTATAGTGTCTGAGCCAAAGAGTGATGCAAGAGCTGACTGCCATTCAGCCAAGCCATGCGACATGTTTCAGTGGCCTCCAATGTCTCCAGGGTGATGGAATTCTGCCTTGCCCTCAGGCGTATGCCAATGGAATCCTGTGCTGCTTTGAGTGTTTTGTGCTTGAAGAACTCCCACAGAACAACTGGGTCCGTCAGGTTATCAAAATCTGTGAATCAATCAGAGACTGCCATGGTGAACTCAAGGCCACACTCCTTCTCCCTCAGTCTGTCCAAGTGAAACATGGCCACTGGAGGGATGGGGATTGATTATTTAAAATTATCTGCCGCGTCAACAGCTAAGGTCATTAGCGGCGAATACCTTGTTAACTAGAAATATTAAAATGTTTAAAACTTTAAAAATTATCAATAAATATCTTACAAATAACAATAAATAGATTAAAAATCAAAACATAAATATTATGCTCTAAGTGCATAAAATGATTGCATAAACATTATGCATAATTAGATTTTATTGAAAATATTAGTCTCCCTAAGGAAATTAATAAGACCCTCTATGTCACAATCTTCCCCCAATACATTTTTCAGTGTATATGGGGGAGACAAGTACATACGTCTTTGGTCTGAGAATGTTGCACATCTTTCCAATACATGTGCGATCGTTAATGGCTCTTGGCATCCTTCACAAAGTGCTTCATTTTTAGACATCATTGGCCCATGAGTCAGTCTTGTGTGCCCGATTCTTAGTCTTGTTAATACAACTTCCACTTTTCGGTTGGGATGGATGCTAGTTGCCCAACTGCCAAGGTCATCTCTAATGTCTCGCAGTTTGTTTCTGGAGGTATGCCTCCATTTTTCCCTCCATTTATCACGAAGACAACTTCTGATGCTGGGTTTCAGGTCGGTGTGTGGGAGAGGAAAACGAGCATCACAAGGCTGAGCAGCAGCTGCCTTGGCCTTCTGATCAGCTCGCTCATTCCCACTGACACCAACATGCGCTGGCACCCAACATAGAGCTATCTTTTTACGTGTTGACATCAGTGCAAGCCAATCTTGAACCTCCCTCAATACTGGATGTGATGAGTTTAAGCTCTTGATTGCTTGCAAGGCACTACGAGAGTCACAATATATCACAACAGAATGGTTCATAAGATCTCTAGTCATTTTAACTGCTGTAAGGATGGCATGTAACTCTGCAGGAGGGATGGGGAGTTTTGAATTGGACCTGTAGGGTATTTATAACCAGCCTATGGTCAGTGTAACAGAATTTGGCTCTCCAGTAAATTCTACAGTTCTGGAGGATCCTCCACTGCATGCTAACAAGAATGTGGTCAATCTGCCTGGCCACTATACATGTATGGCTATACCATGTCCAGCGATCCTCATTCTCTGGGACCTAGCAAAGTCCTGGAAAAGAAGGCTGTTCTCGCTGCTGGGATCAGCTCCCTAGCCATGGGGGCTGACAGACAGCTCGTAGCTAACCCAATCACCGCATTGCATTGAAGTCACCCAGAACAATGCGAATATCTCACCAGGTGCAATTTTCTGTCAGGGTGTGAGTTTGGGGTATAACACCTCTTTTACATCGGTTTGCAAAAATCAGTAGGAGTGTAAACGAAAAAAGAGATATGAAGCCAAAATATGCTTCAGTCTCAAGCCATAATACCCCTCAACCGTGTTTTCCTCAACTATCGAGGGTTTAATCGGTGGAGATGGCTATGGCTACTCACTGGAGGTGATGACCTCACTGCGGCCCAGCCATATAGGTGTACCTACCCGTACTTTTTATGCCCCTGCCAGTCTTCTCACTTTGAGAAGGGACCACCCCAACCCCCAAAAACTCCAATTCCTCGATGGTGGGGGTAACCGCTCATCCTGCCGAAGGACTGGTTTTGGTGTCTTTCCCGATAGCCGCCCGAGGTTAAAACCTCGGGCGGCGCTCTGGGTGTATGCACCCCTTTTTCTCCCCGCCAATGCTGCCCCAATTAAGGGGTTGGCAGTTTGGGGCCCCCGTCCACCTGGGGGGGTTCCCCTTTGGGTTTCCCCACTGCCTATGGTGGGTTTTGGGCCTGACAGGGCCAGGCAGGACAAGAACTCTCTTCCCCTCCTGCGTTCCAACATTTACCCCCAAACCCTACCTAAGTGCCTTACTTTTCTGGGGGGTGGGACAGGGCCCCCCCCCCCCATCATAAACCCTTTTTTGGGTATTGCTGGGGAGTTTCTGGGGGGAGGGGGGCGGCAAGGCCCCCCTCCCCCCAGTTGCCCAATTTTCCCCGGGTACTAAGGGGCAGAATTGTACAGTGCCAAGGAATGTCCACACCCGGTGGGGCCCGGCTTTATACTTTTGGGTCTCCGCTGCCTGAGATCCCCCACAGCTTAGCCGGGACTGCAAGGGCCCAGTATCCGGATGGGCACAAGGGGGCCTGCAAAAAGTCTAATGACAGAGAGGGGTGTAACTGATGGATTTATTTATTGTTATTTTTAAAATTTTCTGCCATGTCCAGTAGGTCATTGTGGTAAATCATTGTTAAAAGAAATATTTAAAAAATTAAAAATTTTAAAATATATCAATAAAAATCTTTAAAAAACAGTAAATAATTTAAAAAACAAAACTAAATACTAATGCTTATGGTTTAAAAAAATTTTTGCATAAACATTATGCTCCTAAATTTTATTGAAAAAAGCGGTCTCCAAAAGGAACTAATAAGACCCCCTTGTACATTCTCCCCAATACATTTTTCAGTGTATAGGGGGAGACCCCACATATGCTTTTTTCTGAGAATGTTGCACATCTTTCCACTACATTACGACTGTTAATGGGTCTTGGGATCCCCCCAAAGCCCACGTACAACCATGAATGTTGCCCCCCGTTGCATCTGCATGTGCCCTTTTACATCCGTAAGCTTCCCCCTGAGCATACAGTGTAAGTCATCCACTACAGATTACATGAGACAGCATTGGGAAAAACCTTAAAACACTCCCCTATGGGACCCCCTTTCCCGGTATCTTCCAGGTTAGAGAAACTTTTCCCACCCAATTAAATTCCGTTCATAAGGAAGCTTTGTATGAAGGTAGGCAAAGCTCCTCGTAAACCAACCATAAAGCTTAGAGTATGCCATGCTTCCTCCCTTTTGCAAAAAAGGAAGTTGTATGAAATTCTGCTGCAGTCCTACTGATAACACCTGGGGTTTTTTCCTTTAAACCCGAAGAGGGAGAAACGGGTATGTAAAATGCTCAAAAGGCGTCTCTGCCATGGATTTAGTGGCTCTTTTCAACATCTCTTTTGTCTGTGAGGGTTATGTTTCTATCTTCCAAGCAGGGGGTGACAAGGTGTGCCTTTCCCAAAATATACTAAGGGGTCCCAGGGGTTTAAATTGGAAACTACTGTCTCCATAATCAATCTAGTCTCCTTTAGCACTTGCCTGGTCTTGGCTTGGATCTTTTTGTAATGGATGAAGGTTACATCACTGAGGCATCATGCATTAAGCATCATGCCTTAATGCAGCTTTTCTTGCTCTGACAGTTTCTTCATTACGGGCCATCATGGTACCCAAAGGGCAATGGTATACCTGCTACTTTTGGGGAAAGGTGCTTCTTCTGCAAGGGTGAATTGTGATGTGAAATGATTAACACATCTTTAAACGTTTGAAAATCATTTCAGACCTTGGAAAAACTCAGTTGATCTAAAAAATTCCGTCCGCATGTTCAAAAGCCATCTTTGCACTCCATTGGCTGGAATACCATTCGCTGCCTCTAAAATATTTTGGGAAATGGTCACTTCCCTGTAAGCTTCCCGGGCATGCCAAGGGAATCAAAATGTGATCAGTGAACCCCAAATTTATATTTTTATTGGAAATGTCCCAGTTTTGAACTTTTAAATGTGGGGGTATCCTGTTCAAAAAAATCCAAGGCCCTTTCCCTTTAGGTTGCCAAAATGCTCCCCAGAGGTGTCTCCTTTGAAATCTCCCAAAATTAGAAAAGGATGTGGGAACTGCCCCAAATAATCTTCTAAATACTAGTTTGGGTTATGGGAGGAGGAGATGGATGCAAGTGTAATCCCCTCAGGGAAATGGGATGATTTTCCCAGGTCATAATCTCTAGTAGGCATACACAAACTGTGTTACATAAAGCTATCAGATGTAGTTCTTCCCATTTTGCAGAAATTTCCCTTTACAGTTTATTGGATTGGGATCCAGTTCTTAACCACCCTTTAAAGCTTTAAGGGTTTTCCCCCCCCCCCCCCTTTAAGCGTCCCCTTTTCCCGGTCTGGGAGTATCTTTTTAAGGGTTGTTTACCTGTGGAAAAGTTTCCTCAGGGTTCCTTTGGCAGGTTTGGATTTCTTTGCTGGGGAAAGGAGGACCGACCTTTGCTTCAGGGCATTCTCCTAGCAGCGGAGGCCCCCGTGGATGTGGTGGCAGCTAGAGCTTCCCGTTTAGGCCCGGAGGGCCCCCCTTACAGCTCCAAAAAACCCCCTCTTGAGAATTCTTTTTAACGGGTCAGGATTTTTTTGCCCGGGCAAAAAAGCAAACCTAACCGTGCTTTAGGGGCTTCTGCCTACGCAGATGCTCCTGGGATGTATTTGGGAGCTGGAGCTGTCACCGTTAGGCCTCTGGGCCTTAATGAAAAGGGTCCAAAAACCTTCTTTGGGAGGAGGAGTCCCTAATGACCCCCACTCCTATTTTTTTCTATGGAAAAACTCACCAAGGCAATTTTCCCAAATTTTTGGGCTGAGGGTTTAAAGGGAGTGGTACGTGTTGGTGTAAAAAGATTTGGGGGCAAGGGATGGCAGGAAGGAGGGTGGTCAAGGGCTGAAGCAAAGGCTGTACAAATACCACACGGCATGTTGCTTTGCCTCTGGAAAAATTTCTCCTTTGGCCCCTTTTTACCAAACCTCCTTTTTTTTAAGTTTGTATCTTTTACTTTTTTGAAGAAGCTTCGAGCTTTTGCAATGGTTACGCATTTGGCTTTGGGAAATTGTTCTCCCTTTATGATGTTTACCACACTTTACCACCTTTTGGTTGTCCTTTTCCTTTAAAAACCCGGAAGAGTTGGGTTATTCCCAAACCCCGGCTTGGAAGCCCACATGGGGTTGGGCACAATGGGTTTACCTTTAAAGGTGGGACCATGCCAACTTAACTGAAATTTTGGAAAGGGCAACATTTAAAAATAAAACGGAGAGCTGGTGTCGACTGTTCCAAACCATAACTTCCTTCTTAAAACGTTTTCTGCCCCGCATTAAAATTCTTTAGTTCCCTAACAGTTTTTTTCCCCAGAATACCTCATCAGTTTTCGGGAAAAAAACAATTCCCTTTCACTGATTGACTTTTTTGAAACTTGAGCCCCGGAAAGTCACATATCCACGCAAACGGTCACTCTCGTCTGGTGACGAAAACCCCAAATATCAGGCTACCACTCATGTTGGGTGATGAAAAGGAACTTGACATACTTCAACTATTTTTCCCATGCACTTTAAAAAAACAAGATTTATGATTGGTACACCATCCTGGTCTTCACACTATACTTATAATGAGATACTTTCAATTTCCAGGAAGATTTTCCTTACGGGAATGAGGGGGACTTTTCTCCCTTTTTACCTGTTTTTTAGCCCGGGAACCATTACATTCCCCTTTTGCTTTTGGAAGCTGGAAAAGGGTTTCCCGCGTGACAACATGTCGATCCAGAGGAATGGCCCGGGGATTTCTAGGGGCGCGGGGGAGAGCAAATTTTTTTAAATTTTAAAAACATGCAAATTTAAAATTTTTTTTTCCTCCCCCCCCCCCCCCCCCCCCTGGGTCCCCCCAAGGGAAAACTATAGTTGGGGCCGAATCTCTCAACAGCCAAGGGGGGATGAGGAAATTCGCAGCCCTATTAATTTCTGATGGCAGTCTGGGACCTATGCCTTGCTTTACCTAGCCATACGACCACTGCTTAACTTGGCCCGGCCCCGATAAGCCCCTGTCTAAAAACCCGAATAGAGGCCGAAGAGATGTTTTCAAAGGGGCAGGGGTACTTGCAGCATCGTCAAGCTCCAAGACTCATTTTCCTTTTACGAGAGTGGGGCCCCGCACTGCAAAACCCCTGAGGGAGTTCTCACTGGTCCAAAAGGAATGAACCAGGGGGGGGTGCACCCTTTCCCCCTCGAGGTCTTGGGCAACAGGAAAGGGATTTGTCTCTCCCTCATTTGACCCCCCCGTATGGGTAGCCCTCTGGGCCGCTCAAAGATCATTAGGACCTAAGCAACCCCCCCCGCGGCAAGGGGGCCCCGTTAGGGGAAAAAGGTAGGGAAGGCTTAGCGAGCTGCTCCCTTTTCCACTAGGCTAGCCCGTGGGGTACCCGCGAGCAAGAAGGCTGCAGGGACTTTTTTGGTTTAAAACACCCGCGTCCATGACCCTTTAGCATGCATATTAAAAGATAATAAAAATATATAATGCTACATAATATTATAATATATTATATATAATATATAATATATATATAATATATAAATATTTTAAAATATATATATATATTATAAACGCTTCAAACACCTTGAACATAAGCGCCTACCCATAATGCAATATAACATATATAAATGAAAAATAAAAATACAACATACTAATATATATATATATATATATATATATTAAAATTTTAAAATATATTATTATAAATATATTTTTTAAATTATTTATAATGAAATTTTTATATTAATATATATATATATTATATATATTTTATATATTTTATAATATATATATATATATATATATATATATATATATATTATATATATATAAAATTAATTATTACTATCTAATATAATATTTTATATATAATATATATATATATATATATTTTTTTGTGTGTTGTGTGTGGTGTGTGTGGTGTGTGTGTGGTGTGTGTTGTGTTTTGTTTGTGTGTGTAGTGTGTGTATGTATTTATACATATATATAGATAGATAAATAGTAGATGATATAGATATATATGGTTTTCGTTGGTGTGTGGGTTTAATATTTTATTATATATTAATATATATATATATATATATATAATATATATATATATTTTGTGGGTGGTTGTGTGTGGTGTGTGGGGTGGTGTGTATGCGTTTGTGTGTGTTTGTGTGGTGTGTGTGTGTGGGGTGTTTTAGGAAATTTATAAATTTATATAAAAAAACTACAACACACACACAACAAACACACACACCACAACAAACCATACACACACACACACACACACCACCACCACACACCACACCATATATATATAATTATAATATATATATATTAATATATATATTATATATATATATATAAACACACACACACACACGAAACATATAATCTATACTATCATTTTTTCTATCTATATTATGTATAAATCATACACACACACACCACCCCCACATACACAACCACCACCCACACACAAACCACAACACACACACACACACACAAAAAAAACCCTTTTATTATATAATATATATATATTATATTATTGTGATATGTATATATATATATATATTATATATTTTATATTATATTTAATTTTATATTATAATTATTATAATATATATATATATATATAATTATGTTGTATTTGTATTATTATGTTCATTTAATAAAGTATATATATCATTATGGGGAGGGCCTTCAGTTTAAGGGATTTGAAGCGATTTTATATATTTATATTATATATTATTATATATAATATATATTTTAATTATTTATATTTATTTTATATATATGTATGTATGCTTATAATTTTTATATATCTATTTATATATGTGTCAAAGGGCATTGACGCATGGTGTGTTAACCTAAAAAGTCCCGCATGCCCTTTTTGCTCGCAGGTACCCCCACTGGTACCCAGTGAGAAAAGGGGCACTCTGATAAGCCTTCCCCCCATTTTCCCCTCTAACGGGCCGCCTTGCCGCGGGGGGGGTTGCTTGAGGTCCTTGATCTGTTTAGCCGGAAGAGGGCTCCCATACTGGGGGGTCAACAGTGAGGGAGAGACAAAAACTTCTTTGCACCCAAAACCCCAGGGGGAAGGTGCACCCACCCCTGGTTTTATTTCCCTCTTTGGGGCCAGTGAGAACTCCCTCAGTGGGTTTTCGTGCGTGGCCCAGTCTCGTATTACAAGGGAAAAATTCTTGGGCTTGACGATGCGCAATACACCCTGCACCTTGCAACCATCTCTTCGGTCCTCTATTTTGGTTAGCAGGTGGGTTGATCAAGGCCTGCCAGTTTGCAGCTGGTCAAAATGGCTAGGATCAAGCAAAGGGATAGGGGCCCCACGACTGCCATCATAAAGTAATAGTGGCGCGTATATTTCCCCACCCCCTGTGGGTGTTGAGAATTTGAGCCCCAACTAACTTTCCCTTTGGGGGCTCCATGGTGGGGGGGGGGGGGGAGGAAAAGAAAATTTTAAATTTTCATGATTTTTAAAATTTACAAAAAAACTAGCTCTCTCCCTGACGCCTAGCAACCCCCGGCCATTTCCCCCGGATCTCACAGTTGTCACGCTGGGAAACCTTTTTCCCCTTCCAAAGAGAAAAAATGGGAATCGTAATGGTTCCCGGGCTCCCAAACAGGTAAGAAGGAGAAAAGTCCTCCCATTCCCGTAAGGAAAACTTACTGGTAAAATTAAAAAATCTCTATAGAAGTACTAGTATGAAGACCATGGATGGTGTACCAATCATGAATCTTTATATTTTTTTAAGTGCATCGGAAAATATTGAAGTTGTCAAAATGTTCCCTTTCATCACCCCAAAATGAGATGGTAGCCCGATATTTGAGGTTTCGTCACCCGACGAGAGTGACGTTTTTCGTGTGTAGGGGACATTCTGGGGCTAATTTTTACAAAAAAGCAAACATGTAAGGGAAATTTTCTTTTCCCGAAACTGATGGTTTCTGAGGAAAAAAATGTTAGGGAAAATAAAAAATTTTTAAAAACATGGCGTAAAAAGTTTTAAAAAGGAAGTTGATGGTTTTGGGGAAAAGTCGACACCACTCTCCGTCTACTTTTGAAATGTTATCCTTCCAAATCATTTTGTTGGCATGGGGACCCCCTTAAGGGAAAAACCATATTCCCCAACCCCCCTTTGGGGCCCCCAAAGCCAGGGTTAGGGATGAAACCCAAATCTTCCGTTTTTAAAGGAAAAAAGGAAACCAAAAGTGTGGTAAAGTGTTGGGACAACAAGTCATCAAAGGAGATGACAACTGTCCCAACCCAAAATTCTGTAACCTTGCAAAAAGCTCATGAAACTTTCTTCAAAACAATGTAAAAGTACAAAATTTTAAAAAAAAGGGGTTGGAAAAGCCAGGGAAGTTTCCAGAGGGAAAGAACATTCCCTGTGTATTTTACACCTTTTTCTCCTTGACCATCCTCCTTCCCGCCATCCCTTGCCCTCCAAAACTTCTTAACCAAACCCCGTACACTCCCTTTAAAAAACCCCACCACAATTTTCTGAAATTGCCTTGGGGAGTTGTTCCACTAGAAACGAGTAGGAGTGAGGGATCAATTCGGAGATCCTCCTCCCAAAATAAGGTCTTTGGAGCCTTTTAGTAAGGCTCCCCAGGGCCCCAACGGTGACAGCTCCAGCTGCCACTACATCCCCAGAGCATCTCGCTAGGAGAAAGCCCCCCAAGCACAGTTTTAGGTATGCATTTTGCCCAGGCAAAGGAATCCTAGCCTGTTCAAAAACTTCTCTAAGAGTGGGGGCTTTGGAGCGTAAGGCGGGCCCCCAGGGCCCAACGGGGACACTCTAGCGCCACCACATCCCGGTGGCCTCCCTGCTAGGCAAATGCCCCTGAAACAAAAAGGGTCAGGTCCGTCCTTTTCCCGGCAAAGAAACCAGAAACCCTTCCCAAAGAAGCCTAGGGAAAATAGTTCCAAGGGAAAAAAACCCCTTTAAAAAATATCCCAAATCCCGGAAAGGGACGCTTAAAGGTGGGGGGGAAACCTTACCAAGCTTTTGAAAAGTGGGTTTTTTAAGACTGATACCCTAATCCAAAGGAACTGTCAAGGAATTTATGCAAAAAGGGGAAAAACTAATCTGAACTTTATGTAACCCAAAATTTGTTATGTACTAAGATTTGACCTGGGAAAATCATCCCCTTTCCCCGAGGGATTACACTTGCATCCATCACCTCCTCCACTAAACTCAACTAGAGATTTAAAGATCTACTTGGGCGTTGCCACTCCATTTTAATTTGGGGGATTTCAATAGGCAGCATCACCCCTGGGGGGAAAACTTTTTGGGAACCCCCAAAAGGGAAAGGGGGTTGGAGTTCTTGTTAACGTGAACTCCCACACATTCCAAGTTCAAACTGGGGCATTCTCCAATAAGACCTATAATTGGTTCACCTATTTACATTTTTAATTTCACTTGGCATTCGGAAGACTTACATGGAAGGACCATTCCCAAAACTTTTAGAGGCCGAATGGTATTTCCCGCCCAAAGGATGCAAAGATGGCGTCTTAACATGCGGGCGGAATCTTTTTAGATCCAAAACTATTCCAAGGATCTGTAAAAGATTTTTAAATGTTCAAGATGCTGTTAATCATTCACATCAGAATTCACCTTGCAGAAGAAGCATCCTTCCCAAAAAAAGCAGGGAGTCCCCTTACCTCGGTACCATGATGGGCTGATGAATGCAAAAAGCTTCAAGCAAGAAAAGCTCATTAAGGCAGATGCTTAATGCTGATGCCCCATGTGTAACCTTTATCCATTACAAAAGATCCAAACCAGCCAGGCAGGCTAAAAGGGCTAGATTGATTAGGGACAGATTTTCCTTAAATTAACCCCGGGACCCCCCTTTGTATGGTATTGCTGGAAAAAGGGACTCCTTGTACCCCCTGCTTTGGGAAAATAGATAACATAATCCCCACAGACAAAAAAGTGTTCAAATGAGCCAGCTAAATCCATGGGAGAGATCGCCTCTTGAGCATTTTACACTACCCTTCTCCCCTCTTCGGGGTTAACAGGAACAAAACCCCCGGTCGTTCACAGTGGGCGCAGCAAATTTCCCAAAAACTTGCCATTTTGCACAAGGAGATGGAAGCTGGGATACTCATGAAATTTTTGGCTTGGTTTTTCGAGGAGCATTGCCTACCTTCATCAAAGCTTCCTTATAACAGGAAGTTTAGATTCGGGGGGGGAAACAGTTTTTTTCTAACCCGGAAGATCCCTGGGAAGGGGGCCCCCTAGCGGAGTGCTTAAGGTTTTCCAAAGGTTCTCATGTAATCTGATGTGGATACTTTTAACTGCGCTCAGGAGGGAAGCTTACAGGATGTACAAGGCACATGCAGACTGCAACAGGGGGAACATATTGGTTGTACAGTGGGGTTTGGAGGGATGCCAAAGCCTTAAAAGTCGTACATGTTGGGAAAAATGTAACTTTCAGACCAAAGACATATGTGCTGGTTTTCCCCCCCTAACCCTGAAAAATGTATTGGGGGAGAAATTGGGAAAAGGGGCTTATTAGTTTTCCCTTTTGGAGACCACATTTTTAAAAAAAATTTAGTGATGCTAATGTTTATGCAATAATTTTAAAAATAGAGCTAGTATTTTATGCTTTTATTTTTAATATATTTACTGTTTTTTAAAGAATTTTTGATATATTTTAAAAATTTTAAAAGTTTTAATTTTCACTAACAAAGTATTTCCACTAAAGACCATAGCTGTTGACATGGCAGATAATTTTAAAAAAATCAATCAATCAATCCCACATTACGCCTCTCTGTCATTGAACTTTTGATGCCCCCTTTGCCCATCCTGGATATGGGCACCTTTCAGCCCAGGCTAAAACTGTGGGGATTCGAGCAGCAGGGGAACCCCAGAAGTATAAAGCCTGGCCCACCGGGGTGTGGACATTCCTTGGCACTGTACCAATTCCTGCCCCTTATCCCCCGGGAAATTGGGCAACTCGGGGGGGGTGGGCCTTTCCAGCCCCCTCCTCCCAGATAAATCACCACAAAACCCAAACAAAGGTTATAGGGGGGAGGGGGCTGTCCCACCCCCCCACAAAAAGGCGGGTTAGGGACGGTGGGAGGTAAAAGTTGGGAAAGCAGGAGGGAACAGAGTTACTTGTCCTGCCTGGCCCTGTCAGGGACCAACCCACCCCTGAGGGATTGGGCAAAGCCTAAGGGAACCCCCCCTGGACGGGGGCCCCCACAATCTCCAACCCCCCTTTTTTTGGGGGGCATTGGCGGAAAGCAAGGTGCATACACCCGAGCGACCCCCCGAGGGTTTAAACCCCAGGCTCTATCTGGGAAAGACACTCAAAATCGGGGCCTTGCGGCAGATGACGGTTACCTCCCACGAGGGGAAATTTAGTGATTTGGATTGAGGGGGCTGCCTTCTCAAAAATGAGAAGACCCGGGAGGGCATAAAAAAATACGGTTGGGAACCCCTATATGGCTGGGCCGCAGTGTGGTCCACCCCCAGGGGTAGCCATAGCCATCTCCGCCGACTTTAACCCTCTATTTTAGGTAACCTGGTTTTATGACGTATTTTTGGCTTTAACTGAAGCTACTTTGGCTTCATATCCTTTTTTGTTTACACCCCACTGATGTTTTTCAAAAATCGAGGAAAAAGGGGGTTATATCCCCAAAACCCCCCTGACGACAATTGCACCCCGGTGATATTCGCATTGTTTTGGGTTTACTTTAATGCAAAGCTGTGTTTGGGTTAGCACAGCTGTCGTCAGCCCCCATGGCTAGGGGGCTGATCCCCGCACGAGAACAGCTCTTTCCGGCTTTGCTAGGTCCCAAGAAGAGGATCGTGGACATGGGATGCATACATGTACAGTGGCCAGGCAGTTGCCCTTCTTGTTACATGCATGGGGGATCCCCCGAACTTAGAAATTTTCGGGGAGCCAAAATTTTGTTACACTGACCATAGGCTGGTTTTGAATACCCCACAGGCCATTCGAAACTCCCCATCCCTCCTGCAGAGTTTCATCCATCCTTTCAGCGTTAAAATGACTAGAGATCTTATGAACCCTTCTGTTGTGATATATTGTGACTCTCGTAGTGCCCTTTCAAGCAATCAAGAGTTAAACTCTCACATCCATTTGAGGGGGGTTCAAGATTGGCTTGACTATTCAAAAACGTAAAAAAATAGCTCTATTTTTGGGGGCCAGCGCATGTTGGTGTCGGGGAATGAGCAGTGTCAGAAGGCCAGGCAGCTGCTCTCACCCTTTTGATGCTCGTTTTTCCCCCACACACCCACCCGAAACCCCCGCATCAGAAATTGTCTTCGTGAAAATGGAGGAAAATGGGGCATACCTCCAGAAAAAAACTGCGAGACATTTTAAAATTACCTTGCGTTGGGGAAATACATCCATCCCCAACCCAAAAATGGAATTGTATTAAAAAAGACAAAAAATCGGCACACAAGACGACTCATGGGCCAAAAGAGTCAAAAAAAGAAGCCTTTGAAAGGGTGCCAAGAGCCCCTTAACGATCGCACAGTATTGGAAAAAATGGGCAACATTTTAGACCAAAGACGTATGTACTTGTCTCCCCCATATACACTGAAAAAAGTATTGGGGGAAGATTGGACTAGGGGTCTTATTAATTTCCTTTGGGAGACTAATATTTAAATTTTAAAATTTTAAAAAAATTTCAATAAATATCTTACAAATAAAAATAAATAAAAAAAAAAAATAAAAAAACAAAATTTATGCCCTAAGTCATAAAAGTTGCATAAACATTATGCATAATTAATTTTATTGAAAAATATTAGTCTCCCTAAGGAAATTAATAAGACCCTCTATGTCACAATCTTCCCCCAATACATTTTTCAGTGTATATGGGGGAGACAAGTACATACGTCTTTGGTCTGAGAATGTTGCACATCTTTCCAATACATGTGCGATCGTTAATGGCTCTTGGCATCCTTCACAAAGTGCTTCATTTTAGACATCATTGGCCCATGAGTCAGTCTTGTGTGCCCGATTCTTAGTCTTGTTTAATACAACTTCCACTTTTCGGTTGGATGGATGCTAGTTGCCCAACTGCAAGGTCATCTCTAATGTCTCGCAGTTTGTTTCTGGAGGTATGCCTCCATTTTTCCCTCCATTTATCACGAAGACAACTTCTGATGCTGGGTTTCAGGTCGGTGTGTGGGAGAGGAAAACGAGCATCACAAGGCTGAGCAGCAGCTGCCTTGGCCTTCTGATCAGCTCGCTCATTCCCACTGACACCAACATGCGCTGGCACCCAACATAGAGCTATCTTTTTACGTGTTGACATCAGTGCAAGCCAATCTTGAACCTCCCTCAATACTGGATGTGATGAGTTTAAGCTCTTGATTGCTTGCAAGGCACTACGAGAGTCACAATATATCACAACAGAATGGTTCATAAGATCTCTAGTCATTTTAACTGCTGTAAGGATGGCATGTAACTCTGCAGGAGGGATGGGGAGTTTCGAAGTGGACCTGTAGGGTATTCATAACCAGCCTATGGTCAGTGTAACAGAATTTGGCTCTCCAGTAAATTCTACAGTTCTGGAGGATCCTCCACTGCATGCTAACAAGAATGTGGTCAATCTGCCTGGCCACTGTACATGTATGGCTATACCATGTCCAGCGATCCTCATTCTCTGGGACCTAGCAAAGTCCTGGAAAAGAAGGCTGTTCTCGCTGCTGGGATCAGCTCCCTAGCCATGGGGGCTGACAGACAGCTCGTAGCTAACCCAATCACCGCATTGCATTGAAGTCACCCAGAACAATGCGAATATCTCACCAGGTGCAATTGTCTGTCATGGATGTGAGTTTGGGATATAACACCTCTTTCACATCGAGTTTGCAAACATCAGTAGGAGTGTAAACAGAAATAAGAGATATGAAGCCAAAAGTATGCTTCAGTCTCAATGCCATAATACGCTCATCAACCAGTGTTACCTCAACTATCGAGGGTTGAAGTCGGCTGGAGATGGCTATGGCTACTCACTGGAGGTGATGACCATCACTGCGGCCCAGCCAGTAGTAGGTGTACCTACCCGTACTTTTTATGCCACTGCCAGGTCTTCTCACTTTTGAGAGGGCAGCCACCTCAACTCCAAATCACTCCAATTTCCCTTGATGGTGGAGGTAACCGCTCATCCTGCCGCAAGGACCTGATGTTCTGAGCGTCTTTCCAGATAGCTAGCCTGAGGTTAAGCCTCGGGCGGTCGCTCTGGGTGTATGCCACCTCTGCTTCTCCTGCCAATGCTGCCCCAATTAAAGGGGGTTGGCAGATTGTGGGGGCCCCCCGTCCACCTGGGGGGTTCCCTTAGGCTTTGCCCCACATGCCTCATGGTGGGTTGGTGCCTGACAGGGCACAGGCAGGACAAGTAACTCTCGTTCCCATCCTGCGTTCCAACATTTACCCTCCCACCGTACCTACAGCCTGCCTTACTTGCTGGGTGGGTGGGACAGCACCCTCCCCCCATCATAACCATTTGTTTGGGTCATTGCTGGTGAGTTATCTGGGGGGCTGGCAAGGCCCACCTCCCCCGAGTTGCCCAATTATCCCAGGGTGACTAAGGGGCAGGAATTGGTACAGTGCCAAGGAAAGTCCACACGCCGGTGGGCCATGGCTTTATACTTCCAGGGTCTCCTGCCGCTCTGAGATCTCCCACAGCTTAGCCTGGGACTGCAAGGTGCCCAGTATCCATGGATGGGCACAAGGAGGCACTGCAGAAGTCTCAATGACAGAGAGGCTGTGAACTGCTGGGATTGATTGATTGATTATTTTAAATTATCTGCCATGTCAACAGCTATGGTCATTAGTGGTAAATACATTGTTAGATAGAAATATTAAAACATTTAAAACTTTTAAAATATATCAATAAATATCTTTAAAATAACAGTAAATATATTAAAAATCAAAGCATAAATACTATGCTCTATGTGTTTAAAATTATTGCATAAACATTATGCATCACTAAATTTTATTGAAAATGCTGGTCTCCATAAGGAAACTAATAAGACCCTCTATGTCACAATTCTCCCCCAATACATTTTTCAGTGTATATGGGGGAGACCAGCACATATGTCTTTGGTCTGAGAATGTTGCACATCTTTCCACTACATGTACGACTGTTAATGGCTCTTGGCATCCCTCACAAAGCCCACTGTACAACCATGATATGTTGCCCCCTGTTGCAGTCTGCATGTGCCCTTGTACATCCTGTAAGCTTCCTCCTGACCCGTCAGTGAAAAAGTAATCCACATACAGATTACATGAGAACCAATTTGGGAAAAAACCTTAAGCCCACTCCGCTAGGGGGCCCCCTTCCCCGGGGGGATCTTCCGGGTTTAAAGGAAAAAAACTGTTTCCCCCCCCGAATCTAAATTTTTTTTTCCTGTTATAAGGAAGCTTTGTATAAAAGGTAGGCAATGCTCCTCGTAAAACCAAGCCATAAACCTTTATGAGTATGCCCGGGTTCCATCTCCTTGTGCAAAATGGCAAGTTGTATGGGAAAATTTGCTGCGTCCACTGATGAACGACACTGGGGTTTTTCCTGTTAAGCCCAAGAGTGGGGAAAAGGGTAGTGTAAAATGCCCCAAGAGGCCCATCTCTGCCCTGGATTTAGCTGGCTCATTTGAAAAACTCTTTTGGGCTGTGAGGGATTATGTTATCTATCTTCCAAACAGGTGGGGACAAGGATGTGCTCTTTCCAGCAATACTCATACTAAGGGGGTCCCAGGGTTAATTAAGGAAACATACTGTCTCCATAATCAATCTAGCCCTTTAGACTTTCCTGGCCTGGCTTTGGGTCTTTTTGTAATGGATGAAAGGGTTTCACAATGAGGGAAACAGGGATTAAGCATCATGCCTTAATGAGCTTTTCTTTCTTGACAGCTTCTTTCATTTATCAGGGCCCTCATGGTACCGGGGGTTAATGGGACTACCCGCTACTTTTTGGGGAAGGGGTGCTTCTTCTGCAAGGTGAATTCGTGATGTGAATGATTAACAGCATCTTGAACAGTTTAAAATCATTTTCAGATTTCCCCCGGAATAATGAGTTGGGTTTTAAAAAGATTCCGTCCGGGATGTTCAAGACGCCATCTTTGCACCCATTGGGTGGAATACCCTTCGTGCCTCTTAAAAAATATTGGGGGTGGGCACTTTTCCATTGTAAGTCTTCCAGGGAAAGCCAAGTGGGAAAATTAAAAAATGAATAGGTGAAAACCCAAATTATAGGGCTTATTGGAGAATGTCCCCGTTTGAACTTGGAATGTGTGGGAGTATCAAAGTTCAACAAGAAAATCCAAGGGGCCCCTTTCCTTTTAGGGTTTCCAAAGTGTTCCCCAAAAGGTTTATGCTGGGCCCATTGAAATCTCCCCGATTAGAAATGGAGTGGCAACGCCCCCAAATAGATCTTTAAATCTCTATGTTTTAGATTGTGGAGGAGGTGGGTGGATGCAAGTGTAATCCCTCAGGGGAAAAGGGATGATTTTCCCAGGTTTAAATCTTAGTAGGCATAAACAAACTTTTTTTTCATTAAAATATCAGGGTGTAAATTTTTCCCCTTTTTCATGAATTCCTTGACAGGGTTTCCCTTGGATTAGGGTATCCAGTTCTTCAAAAACCACCTCTTCATAAGCTGTGGTAAGGTTTCCTCCCCACCTTTAAGCTGTCCCTTTCCAGGATCTTGGGAGTATCTTTTGAAGGGTTGTTTACCTGTGGAACTAGTTTCCTCAGGCTTCCTTTGGACAGGTTCTGGATTTCTTTGCCTGGGCAAAGGACGGACCTGAGCCTTTGCTTCAGGGGCATTCTGCCTAGCAGCGGAGGCCACCGTGGATGTGGTGGCAGCTAGAGCTGTCACCGTTGAGGCCCCTGGAGGCCCGCCTTACAGCTCCAAAGACCCCACTCTTAGAGAAGTTCTTTTGAACAGGCTCAGGATTCCTTTGCCTGGGCAAAATGCATACCTGAACCTGTGCTTCAGGGGCATTCTGCCTAGCAGCAGATGCTCCTGTGGATGTAGTGGCAGCTGGAGCTGTCACCGTTGAGGCCTCTGGAGCCTTAACTGAAGGCTCCAAAGACCTTACTTTGGGAGGAGGAGTCTCCTGAATTGATCCCTCACTCCTACTCTGTTTCTAGTGGAACAACTCACCAGAGGCAATTTCAGCAATTGTGGACTGAGGTTTAAAGGTAGTGGTACAGTGTGTGGTGTAAGAAGTATTGGAGGGCAAGGGATGGCAGGAAGGAGGATGGTCAAGGACTGAAGCAAAGGCTGTACAAATACCACACGGACATGTTGCTTTGCCTCTGGAAACTTTCTCCTTGGTCCTTATTACCAATCCTCTTTTTTCAAGTTTGTATCTTTTACATTGTTTTGAAGAAGCTTCATGAGCTTCTTTGCAATGGTTACAGCATATTGGGCTTGGACAGTTGTCATCTCCTTGATGACTTGTTGTACCACACTTTACACACACTTTTGGTTGTCCATTTTCCTTAAAACAGGAAGAGTTGGCTTCATTCCCATAACCCTGGCATTGGAAGCACCACATGGGGTTGGGCACATATGGCTTTACCTTAAGGTGGTACCATGCCAACTTAACTGATTCTGGAAGGACTAACATTTCAAAAGTAGACGGAGAGCTGGTGTCGACTGTTCCAAACCATCAACTTCCTTCTTAAAACGTTTTACTGCCACTGCATTAAAATTCTTTAGTTCCTCTAACAGTTTTTCCTCAGAATACCTCATCAGTTCTCGGGAAAAGACAATTCCCTTACACTGATTGACTGTTTTGTGAAACTTGAGCCCCAGGAATGTCACATATCACACGCAAACGGTCACTCTCGTCTGGTGACGAAACCTCAAATATCAGGCTACCATCTCACTGTTGGGTGATGCAAGGAACACGTTGACATACTTCAACTATTTTCCGATGCACTTCAAAAATATCAAGATTCATGATTGGTACACCATCCATGGTCTTCACTACTAGTACTTACTATATGAGATACTTTCATATTTACCAGGTAAGATTTCCTTACGGGAATGAGGAGGACTTTTCTCCTTCTTACCTAGTTTGGGAGCCCGGGAACCATTACGATTCCCATTCTTGCTCTTTGGAAGCTGGAAAGGTTCCAGCGTGACAACATGTGACGATCCAGAGGGAATGGCCAGGGGATTGCATAGGTCGTCAGGGAGAGAGCTAGATTTTTGTAAATTTGTAGAAATCATGCAAATTAGAATTCTTCATTTCCTCCCCCCCTCCCCCCCACCATGGAGTCCACCAAGGGAAAGCTATAGTTGGGGCTCGAAATCTCTCAACAGCCACAGGGGTAGTGAGGAAATATACGCAGCCACTATTACATTACTGATGGCAGTCGTGGGACCTATGCCTTGCTTGATCCTAGCCATATCTGACCAGCTGCTTAACTGGCCAGCGCTTGATAAGGCGCACCTGTCTAACCAGAAATAGAGGACCGAAGAGATCACTGTTGCAAGGTGCAGGGGTGTATTGCAGCATCGCTCAGCTTCCAAGACTGCATACTTCTTTCCTTGTAAGAGCGGAACGTTGCGGCCCGCACTGCGAGAACGTGCACGTGATTGGAGTCATACCTTGTCCACAGAAGGAATGAACCGAGGGGGTGGGTGCACCATTTCCTCCTCGGAGGTCTCGTTGCAGAACAGGAAGGCACTTTGTCTCATCCCTCACTGTTGACCCCTACCAGCTATGTAGTCCCTCTGCCGCTCGAAACAGATCATTGAGGACGACGGAGAATCCTCAAGCAAGCCCCCGCCGCGCAAGCGGCCCCGTTTAGAGGGGAAAATGGTAGGAAAGGCTTTTATGCAGAGCTCCACCTTTTCTCAGTAGGCTAGCCAGTGGAGTGGTACCGCTTGCGAAGGAAAAGGGAAGCATGCCACGGACTTTTAGGTGAACACACGCATCGACGTCACATTGACCTGTGAGCATGCATATATAAATAGATATATAAAAATATATAATGCATACATACTGATATATAGTAAATATTATATATATATAATATAATTATATATATATAATATATAAATCATATATTATCCTATTATATATAAGAATATATATATCGCTCAGAATCACCTTGAACATGAAGCGCCCTACCCATAATGCATATATATACATATATAGAATGAACATAATACATACATACATACATACATATTAATATATATATATATATATATATAATATATATATATATATATACTATAATATATATTATAGATAATAAATTCATTTATATATGAAGTAATTATATATTATACTATTATATTATATATAATATACTATCTACATATATATATTAGTATATTATATACATATATAGATTATTATTAGGGTGTGTGTGTGTTGTGTGTGTTGTGTGTGTGTTGTGGTGTTGTGTTGTGTTGTGGTATGTGTGTGGTGTGTAGTGTGCTGTACTGTTTATTGTAAACCATACTATGATAGATAGATAATATAGATGATAATATAGATATATATTGTGCGTGTGTGTGGTGTGGTGTTTATATATAAAATATATATACTATATACGTATATAAGTAGTATACATATATAAATATATAAAAATATTTTTTATAGTATGTGTGCTGTGTGTGTGTGGTGTGTGTGTGGTGTGTGTTGTGTGTGTATGTCGTTTGTGTTGTGCGTGGGTGTGTGTTGTGGTGTGTTTGTGTATAACGGTATTATATTATATATACATTATACTATATAATATATATAGTCAGGGATTAGAAACCGTATAGGCACGGCATACGTAAGATATACATAGATATATTAATAGATTATAAATACTATACAATATATACATAACATAAGTATATATATTATATATACTATAGATATATTATAATTATATATATATATATAGGGGTGGGGTTGTGTGTGTGTGTGTTGTGTGAGGCTGTGTGGTGTGGGTGTGTGTGTTTGTGGATGGTGACATATGATTGAGTATTCGGAGGCTATATATAGTATATATTAATATATATTATATATATAGTATATATATATATATATATTATATTATAACACACACCACACACACACACACACACACACACACACAACACACACACACACCACATATATAGATATATTATATAATAAATATATAATATCTAATAATAAGTGATTAATATAATATTAATATAATATATTATATACATATATAGTTAATATATATATATTGTATATATATAGTATATATATATATTATATATATATAGTTATACTATATACTATATAAAGATATAATATATATGTGTGTGTGTGTGTGTTGTGTGGTGTGTGTGTGTTGTGTGTGTTTGTGGTGTGTGTGTGTGTGTGGGTGTGTGCGTGTGTGGTTTGTGTGTGTGTCGTGTGTTTGTGTGTCGTGTGTGTGTGTGTCGTGTGTGTTGTCTGTGTGTGTGTTTGTGTGTGTGCGTGTGGGTGTGTCTGTGGGTGTGTGCGTGTGTGTGTTATGTAATATGATGTAATATATAGTATATATATATATATTATATATATATATATATTAATATATCTACATATATATATAGATATAGATATATTGTATAATTGATATATATATATATATATATATATACGTATAGATAGATAGTATATATATATAGATAAGTATATATAATTATATATATATATATTGGATAGATAGATAGGATGACACGTGTGTGTGTGTGGTGTGTGTGGTGGTCTGTGTTAATGATTTATATAACACTCAAATACACAGACACACACCACACACACACACACACACACACCACACACACACACACCACACACCATATAATAATATATAGTACTAATATGATATATATATATATATATATATATATATATATATATTTATAGTTAGATATATATATATATATATATATATTGTATATATACATATCTATTCAAGTAAATATATATGAATAATATATAAAATATAGTATATATAATATATATAATATATATGATATTAGTATATATATATATATATATAAATCTATATATATATATATTATATAGCTATATACTGATATTGTGTGTGGTCTTTATGGCATGATATGTACGCACAGCATATTCAAGCACACACACACACACACACAACAACACAGCACACAAACACACACACATACACCCACACACAACACACACACACACACACAACAACACAACACACACACACACACAGCACACACATCACACTCGCACGCACGCAACCCATGTACATATATTATTATATTATATATATATAATATATATTATAATATATATATTAATATAATATATATATATATTTACGCTATATATATAGCATAATTTATTCACATATATACATAGGTGGGTGTATATTATAAAGATATAAATACATATACACACCTATATACTGGTGTTTATGTGGGTGCGTGTATATATATATATATATAAATTATATAATATATAATATAGTATAAATATATATACTAATAATATACTATATATGTAAATATATATATATATATATAAGTATATATATTAATAATAAGAAAATAATATTATATATGTATGTATGTATATAAATATTATAATATATATATAATATATATAATATACTATATAGTAATAATATATACTATAGTATAGTAATATCGTTGTGTGTGTGTGTGTTGTGTGTGATGTTGTGTGTGTGTGTGTTGTGTAGTGTGGTGTTTGTTGTGATGTGTGCTGTGTGTGTCGTGTGTGGTGTGGTGGTGTGGTGTGTTGTGTGTGTGTGTGTGTGTGTGTCAGAAGTGTTATATATACATTCAATGTATATACCAGATCGAATACGAGGCAATATTGGTGTTTATCTTGCTGAGGACTTATCTGATCAGTATTTCGAGATTCACTTGGAGTAGTTTGTGGAGCTTGTTGATTTCTGAAGGATTTAGATGAGGATTAATTTGGTTTTATCCTGTCTAGTTTGTATAGGCTAATAGGGGGGGGGGTAAGAGGATAGGATAATGTATAGCGCGCACACAGCACATTCGAATTATATATATATATATTAAGTAGTATTAATATATATATATATATATATATATAATTATATAGTATATAATAATATATTATAGATATAGTTAATATATAGTTTATATATATAAGTATAGGTAGATTACTTAACATAGTAGTATCTACAAGAATGTGGTATGTAGGCTATGTTAAAGAGTGATACTATCGACAACGGTTAGTATACGGCTGCATAGGTGATGTATTAGCATGTATATTATCGTATAGTGATTATATAGTATAGTATAAGTGATAATAATATAGTATATACGAACGTATAATTATATATTATTAATATACTATGTGGTTGTGGTGTGTGTGTGTGTGCTGTGTGTGTGGTGTGTGTGTTAGTGGGTGTAATGTTGTGTGGTGTGTTGTGGTTGTTGTGTGGTGTCTTGTGTGTGTGTGTGTGATGGGTGTGTGTGTTTTGTATATATATATCTATATATAGTAATAGTATAGTATAGTATTATAATATATATTATATATATATATATGTATAATATCCGTGTGTGTGTGTGTGTGTGTGTGTGTGGTGTGTATGTGTGTGTATGTGTGTGTGTGTGTGTGTGTGTTGTGTGTGTGTGTGTGTGTGGGTGTGTGATGTGGTATGTCGTGAGTGTATAGTGTATATAGTAGTGTCTAATATATAATAATAATATATATAATATATATATATTAGTAGTAGTATAATTATGTGTGTGTGTGTGTGTGTGTGGTGTGGGTGTGTGTGTGTGTTGTGTATCTTGTGTATGTGTGTGTGTGTGGTGTGTGTGGTGTGTGTGTTGTGTTAGTGTCGTGGTGTGGTGTGTGTGTGTGTGTGTTTGTGTGTGTGTTGTGCTTGCGTGCGTGTGTTTGTTTTTTTCTGTGTGTGGGCGAGTGTGTGTATGTGTATTTTAAAATGTGAATGAAATATTGGTAAATGGGCAGACAGACTTGTTTGAAACGCTTTTACAATTCAGGTATTAGTGCGCGTCTCCGACAGCAGCTAGTACTAATCAAGTATCTGGTTTTGCAATCCTATATCTGTAATGCTAAAATTTTATTACCAGTAATAATGAAGAAAAGAATCCATACATAACAAACATACATACATGTAAGAGCAGGTAACAAATGCTCAATTGTATACATGTTATTTTAATTATTGGTTTACATGTTTACATGTGTGTTTATTCATGTTTGTGTGTTGTGTGTGTGTGTGTGTGGTGTGTGTGTGTGTTGTGTCGTGGTGTGTGTGTACGTGCGTGCGTGTGTG
Organism: Penaeus monodon; assembly: GCF_015228065.2. Classification (NCBI taxonomy): domain Eukaryota; kingdom Metazoa; phylum Arthropoda; class Malacostraca; order Decapoda; family Penaeidae; genus Penaeus; species Penaeus monodon. Next base: position 14,300,433 of record NC_051411.1, read on the forward strand.
TGTGTGTGTGAGTGTGTGTGTGTGTGTGTGTGTGTGTGTAGTGGTGGTGCTGTGTTTTAAAACACTCGCTCGAGTTCATAAAAATAATATATAGTACATTAACACAGAAATACGCCTTTATAAAATCATGGCTTAAAGACGTATAACGCTATTATACAAAATACAAAACTGTTCCATAAAATCTATAAAATATTTCGCGTTGAGTTTTTGGCATTCTCTTTTTATAGCTCTATCGATGTTTCTGACAAGACGCACGATTTCACGTCTTTTCCAAAAAACTGTGTATGAATAAAAGTGCCTGCTTTAACCATGTTAATCTCCATAAGCCTTCGAAACATCATTAGTGTTCGCGTCATTTTTTCGAACACTAACGGATTTTGTGTAAAGGTTTTCTCCTTTTCTCTTTCTCTGTGTCTTTGTTTTTATTATCTCCATGAGTTATGCTTAAACCATGGGAATTCGTTTGAAAGGAGGATGAAAGGAAGTTTGAGTTGATAAAAGGAAAGAAACTCGGTGAATGACGATTGATAATATTTGTATATGTGTACATAATTTATTTCAGCTTTTCGTCTTTCGGATGCAGCTTACGGAATTAATGGTAGGTTACAATGTCAATCGTAAATTCATCATGTGTAACGTGTTTTTTCTGGTTTCTTCGTTCTAATCTTCTTGCTTCTCTGGACAAGAGTTATTTGTCAAGAAAAGGATTTTGCACAATGAAACTAATTGCAAAAAAGGCGAAGAAATGTAAACGCAACACACATATACCACACAGAACACACAACACACGAGCTACACACACATATAATATGTATATATATTGGGTGTGTGTGTATTTATTATATACTGATTAATATAAATATACTATAGTATAGTTATGGTTATATAATATATATATATATACCACACAACACACACACACACATCACACACACACACATACACACCACACACGACACACCACACACACACAAACACACACACACAAACACACACAACATCAAACCACACACACAATAATAATTATATATAATTATACTAATGTATAATGGGATATATGAGTATAAAATATATAGTTATATAGCTAGCTTAGTACGATATTATACTTGATATACATAAACGAACACACACACCACATACACATACACACACACACACAAGTCAATACACACTACACACAAAACACACACACACACACCACAACACACGACGCACACACACACAACGCACACACAACACACGCAACACAACATCACTACCACACACACACACTAACACACACAACATATAGTATTATATGCATATAAATAATAATATAGTATAAATTAATATATATATATAAATATATATTATAATATAGTGTGGTGTGTGTGTGTGGTGTGTGTGTGTGGTGGTGTGTTGTTTAGAGCTGCGTGTGTGCTGTGGTGTTGTGCTTTATTGTGGTGTGTCGTGTGTGGTGCTTGTGTGTGTGTGACGTGTGGTGTGTGTGTGTGTGTGTAAGGTGATGTGTGTGACTGGTAACATTATAGATGGCATATGAATTTAGTGTGGTATTTATATATATAATATAATAGTAGTATATATATGATTAGGATAATGACTAAATATTAACAAAAGTGATAGTATCGTACACGGTACTGCTTTATTAGTGGAACTGATATATTAATATATAGAGGATGTATGGATAAGGATGGTGGTAGAGTTACTAGTATAGTAGACAAAGTACAACGCTATCGAAATCCAACTACAACACACACACACACAATCACAACACACACAACACAGGGGCATAACAACACAACACACACATTATACCGATTGTCAAAAAGAAAATTGAGTAGAACTTCCTTTTTTGAGTGATAAAGATGGAAAGTATAATTGATGTTAATCATTTCATTTATGTTGGTTCAGTAATATTTCTGGTGCGAACAAAACAAAAATGAAAATGGTTGTTGTTTTTTATTATATAACTAAATCTAAATCAGTATATATACATATATATATATACATATATGTAACTAATATGAACATTAGACATATATATAATATACGATATATAAAATAGTATATATATATATATATATATATTAATATATATAACATATACATACATATATATTATGAATATATACAAACACACACACACACACACGACACACACACACACCATACACACACACACACATAATAATATATATATATCATTAATTATAATATATATATATATATATTAAATATATATAATAGCTTAAATATATGTATATTATTTATATTATAATATAAATATATATAATATTAAGTATAACTATATAAGTATGCATATATATGTAAATGTGTATATAATATATATATATATACATAATTATATATATATTATATAGTATATATATATCTAGTTATATATAGATAGATAGATAGGATAATAGATAGATAGTAGATAGACTGAAGAATAATACTACATAGTATAGATATAATACATTTATGGATATAAGATAGATAGATAGGATAGATAGATCGTATAATCCAGATGGCTGATAATATTCTAAGCGGAAAACACTAGTTTGGTGATGAATTATAATAGCAGATGATAGTACTTATATAATAAATATATAAAAAACTATTTGTTTGTGTGTGTGTGTGTGTGTGTGTGTGTGTGTGTCCGTGTGTGTGTGTGGGGTGTATGTGTCTTTTGGTGTGTTGTTATTTCTTTTCTCCTTCTTCTTTTCTTATCTCTCCCCTCTCTCTTTTTCTCTTTTTTTTTCTATCTCTTTCCCTTCTCCCCCCCTTCTTTCTTCTCTTCTCTCCCCTCTTTATCTTTTATCCTTTTTTTCTTTCTCTCTCCCCTTTTTTTGTGTGTGTGTGTGGTGGGGTGTGGTGGGGTGTGTGTGGTGTGTGTGTGTTTTGGACCTCTTCTTCCTTTTCTATTCTCTCTTCCCCCTTCCCCCCTCTCCCCCCTATCTCTCTCTCTTTCTCTTTTCTCCCCTTCCTTCTCCTCTCTCTCCTTTATCTCTCCCTATTTTTTCTATCTATATCTATCTTTTTCTCTATGTGTGTGTGTGGTGTGGGGTGTTTTTGTGTGGGTGTGCGTGTGTGTGTTTTGGGTTTTGTTGTGTGTGTGTGGTTTACTGTGTGGTGGTGTGTTTGTTTTTTGTGTGGGTGTGTGTGTGTGTTTTGTTGTGTTTTGTGCGCCCCGTGTGTGTGTTGTATTTATATAGTCGATGATAATAGATTGGGAGATGATTTAATAGATAGATGATTTGATAGATTAGGGTAAGATGTATATATTATAATATTTTATATATATTATATATTATATAATATATACCTATTTTAAATTTGGGGATAGATGATATACACGTGTGGGGGGTGTGTGTGTGTGGGTGGTGGTGTGTGTGTGGGTGTGTTTGTGTGGGGTTGTGTGTGTTGTGTGTGTGTGTGTGTGGGTGTGTGTTTTGTGTGTGTGGGTGTGTGTGTGTGTGTGTGTGGGGAGGGGTTTTGTGGGTGTGGGTTATATATATTTTATAAAATTAATTATATTAAAATATATATTTTATTTGATATATATAATAATATATAATTTTATACCCTACCTTTATTTACATTTAAAATTTTGCATTAAAACCCATATTTATTATATATTATTTCCCCTTTTAATTCTTATATTTTTATTTATATATCTATATAGCTTTTTCTATCTCTTTCCCCTTTCTTTTCTCTTATTCTTCTCTTCCTTGCCCTCACGATGCTCGCTCTTTTTTTCTATCTTCCATTTTCTGCATAAAATATACTGTATATATTATATATTAAAAATAATATTATATATAATATACATATGGTTTTGTGTGTGGGGTGGGGGCGTGTGTGTGTGTTTTGTTTTGGGGTGTTTGTTTGGGGTTTTGTGTGTGTGTGTGTGTGTGTATTCTATTCTATAAAACCCCATAATTACTTTAAAAATCTTATTTTGTGTGTGGGGTGTTTGTGTGTGTGTGTGTTGGTGTGTGTGTATACACCTAATTTTCCCCCGTGGTCCAGTGGGGGTGTGTCCCTTTTTGTGCCCTGTATATTTTCGCACCCATTTCCCAAACACACCACCCCACCCACACACAAACCCCACACAAAACACACCATACCACACACCCACACACACCCACACACACAAAACACAAATTTTCTATTAAAATATATAATTATAAAATATTATATATATATATATTATATATATTAAATATAATTTTATATATAAAATATATACGTAATATATACATTTTATTCAAAATATTACCTAGGGGGGGTATTTTAAAAAATAATTTTAAAATTTTACACCATTTTAAAATGTGTTTTATGTGTTTGGCGTATATATATATTTTATTTTTAAAATTTTATATCTATATTTTATATTAAAATATATCTTATATTTATTGTGTGTGTGTGTGTGTTTTTTGTGGGGTGGGTGTGTTGTTTTATTTAAACTATATTATATAATTTAAAAATTATATTATTAAAATTTTTATATAAAATTTTTAAAATATCTTTTCATAAATTCTCTCCTTCTACCCATCTATTATCATCATAAAATTTTACATCTTGGGCTGTATTCCCTTAAAACCCCTTTTTCTTTCTTCTTCTTATCTTTTTTCTCTCTCTTTTTCCCCTTTGGGTTGTGGGTTTTTGGGGTGTGTTTTTTGGGGTGTGTGTGGTGGTGTGTGTGCGTGGGGTTTTTGTTGGTGTGGGGGTGGTGTGCGTGTGTGTGTGTGTGTGTGGGGGTGTTGTGTGTGTGGTGTGTGTGTGTGTGTGTGTGTGTTTTTGGTTTTGGGGTGTGTGTGTGGGGTGTGTGGGGGTGTGGTGTGGTGTGTTGTGTGTGTGTGTGTGTGTGTGTGTGGGGTTTT
>NC_051411.1:14320318-14321340 GCF_015228065.2 Penaeus monodon
AAAATTTTTATTATATATATATTTTTAAAATACAAATATAAATATATTATAATATATATATTTCTGTGTGTGTGTGGGGTTGTGGTGTGTGTGTGTGTATGTGGTGTTGTGTGTGTGTGTGTGTGTGTGAGTGTGTTGTGTGTGTGCGTGCGTCGTGTTTTGTGTGGGGGGGTGTTGTGTGTGTGTGGGGGTGTTGTGTGTGTGGTAATAAATATATATTTTATTTTTTTTATAAAAATTTTTGTGTGGTTTGGTGTGTGTGTGTTGGTGGGTGTGGGTTGTGTGGTGTGTGGGTGTTGTGTGGTGTTTTGTGTGTGTGGGTGTGTGGCATTATTTATACAATAAATTATATATATATATAATATATATATATTATATAAAATAATTATATTTAATTATTATGTGTGTGTGTGTGTGTGGTTGTGTGGTGTGTGTGTGGTTGTGTGCCGTGTTTGGTTTGTGTTTGTGTGTGTGTTGTGTGTGTGGTGTGGTGTGGTGTGTGTGTGTGTGTGTGTTGTTTTTGTGGTGTGATATATTTTACATATACAATATACATATATATATTATAATATATATATAATATAATAAAAATTATATATTTGTGTGGGTTTTGTGTGGTTTTTGGGGTGTGGGTGTGTGTTTGTGTGTGTGTGTGTGGGGTGTGGGTGGGTGGTGTATGTGTGGGTGGTGTATGTGTGTGTGTGTGGGTGTGTATACACACACACACAAACACTATGTATTTATATGTATGTTTTCATGTTTTTTTATCACAAATTATGCCGGCGCTTTAATACTCGTATTAAAGGTACGATAAAACAATATTCATGAATACGAAAAGTTTCGCATCAATATCTTCCGGACGTTATGGCAAAACCCGAAGTTTTATTGCAAAGGGCCTTTTTGCATTCGTTGCATTTTTTTTTCCCCCATAATTTAAATTAACCCCGAATTTTCCGAAACTTTGATGAAAGAATCAATTTTAAGTGTGAAATCGTTTTTCAGAAACTTTTGGGTTTCCAACC
>NC_051411.1:14323940-14326440 GCF_015228065.2 Penaeus monodon
TTTCTACAAAAGATATGATAATACAAGTTCAAATAGATTCAACAGCAATTTTCTCCCTCTTTACCTCTTTTTTTCTTTTGAACTTTTTTATTTTAGGTTTTATTTATAAACTGAAATATAATACTCCAAATGAGGAACTTGGGGTGAGGTCAGGATTCGAACCTACTCATTTTCCAACGCCGTACGCATACCGCTGTCGACCCACGCTCATCCTATATGTTTGCTAAGACAATGTCTATTTTTGAGGACTCCAGGATTTGCCAAAGGGAGAACGTTATTCTGAACGGTTGCTCTCCCCAGGCAACACTGTGTCTTCGCATTACAACTGCACCACAACGGTCCCCGCTGATTAGGATTCCCGCCAAAAACTTTTCGTAAGGATAGGGCGGTTCCCTCTCTTTGGATGGCTTGGCCTGGGCTGTATACTTGCAACTATATCACTGTGGTCCTCCAAAGGAAATCAAGTATTGAAGTATCCATTCAGATGACGTTTACTACTAATTCTTTTACCACTATTACTGATGATAATGATAAGTATAGCAACTAAACAACAACAGTAATGTATGTATGCATGCATGCATGCATGTATGTATGTATGTATATATGCATGCATATGTGCATAAATCAGATTCAAAAAGTGGAAACTTATATTGAAACTTATGGACAAACACTGGGAGTTTACGAACAGTCGAGTACCGAGACGCTTTCAGAAGAGCCCAAGGCAGAAGGAAGCATCATGGGCGAAAGTAGAACAAATGTGCAAGAGGACTGGCAACTATTGGGCCGGATTTTACTTACAAAGTTAGTAAGGGAAGGCCAATCATTATTTCCATATTACTGGTTTACACACAAGCTTCCGAAACCACAAAGGATAATAGCAAATACGGTGCATGGAAAATTAAATTGCCCTCAGCAACGGTGATTTGAATGTTAAAGAAAAAGAAAGGGGGTTAAACCTGGTATGGAGCAGCAGTGGATACAGCAGTGCACGTCACATAAAAATAATAAACATGCGGTTTCAAGAACTCCCTGGGAGTATATGGACATGGAAAAGTAAGATATAAAATCAACTTGATTACACCAATAACACTTTAAGGCTTATCGAAGAGCAGAAAACTGCAAGTAACAAAGTAGATATAGATCTAGAAATCAAATCATGTTGTTATCAAGATGAACAAGAGAGGATATGGATGGTAGAACAAAAGAGGAGGGGGGTGTTAAAAAGATATGAACGTGTGTGAATAGCTACAGGAATAATAACAAGAAGACGCAAATCAAAAGTAAACAGATGATCCAGAAGATCTTTGAACTTACAAAAGCAGGACACCAGACGTTTCAGAGAACAGGACATTGGATAAGGCAATTAGAACGGAGCCCGAGGAAGAGGCTGAATGAGAAGTGCAGTTAACTAGACAACTTCAAAGTTTGAGCCTGTATGCATGTACAAGAAAAACAAGAAGACTGTTGGCTTCGGGTCTTGCGTCATATGTAGAAGCATTAATTGGAAGACAACAGTGACATCATGGAAAGTAAAGAGATGTTCTGAAATAATTGTAGATATGAGTAAAAGGAGGAAGCAACGAATATATATGTATATATATGTATATATATATATATATATATATATATATATATATATATATATATATATATATATATATATGAAAGGACCTAAACTTGCTGTTAGAAGTGAGAACTGCGCTGACCGGAATGAATATGAACGATGCCAGACAAAAATGTTAGAGAAACGTTGAAAGGGTTTGGAGAAACTTTAAAAGTTTAAAATCTGAGTAAAATTATCAAAGAAATAATGACATTAAATTCTCGTTTATTGCCCAGAACAAAATGCAGCAAGTAGTTTCTTCGAATAAGAATCCTGATAAGTCTCATAGTAAAACATCCATTTGTGCAAAGCCTTTAAACTTTCACTGTGAACAACATCTGGCATGAACAAAGACAATGAAATTAGTGATAGAACGTCAATTATGTGATGTCAATTATGTGTATTTCCACCTGACTTGTTGAATCCCTGCACTGGTGATGTTGAGAAACTTTGAAAGAATATCAGGCATTGTTGAAGAAAGGCACAATATAACTAATGTGCATTATACTGCTGTAGAAACTAGTGAATATAAAAGTTCAAGATAAGTCTGACGTTCAGAACTGAACGACCTATATGTCTCTCGTAGTTACAGCTACCACGTGCCAAATTAAACTATCTTGGAAACAATAGAGCAGAAGATAAGAAGTGTAACACATTCCTTAGGGACTGGATTGGAATAACTGAAGATGCGGAAATGTACTGATTTAAAAAGAAGCGTAGGCATGTTACGTAAAATCCAATTTGTAGACACAGAAAGATGGACAGCATGTGAGAGCAAACGAAGAAAATGCTTAAAACCGCTGGAACTGTTTTATCAGAGAATGTTAAGCCTTACAGGGCCAGAACTTGCTACGAAGGAGGAGTTTCCACGAAAAGCTAAAGTAGAAAGAAGATTGA
>NC_051411.1:14332242-14339742 GCF_015228065.2 Penaeus monodon
CTATCATATTTCTCCTATTTTGGAAAAGAACAAAATTAGTTGTATAAAAGTGCGTTCGGGTCTGCAATGGGGGCTGGCATGCACGAAAATTGCAATACACAAAGACGACAAAAAAAAAAAAGAACCAAGGCGCGAAATCAGGGTACAGACAAAAAACACCTGCGCAGGCGACGGATAAAAAAAGGACCACCTTAAAGTTAAAAGGGAAACCCCTTTGAAAAACCTTTTTAGAGGCTAAAAAAAACACAAATAATCGCAAAAGGGGAAAACTAGCGCTTATGTAGTAGCTAATTGCCGCAAAAGGTGAGGATGCGCCCGGGGGGGCCCCCGACACAGACGCCGCCCGGGGGGGAGCCCGACACAGACCCGCCCGGGGGGACCCGACCCGACGCCCTGAGACAGAAGGGAGGCTGGGGTTCGCCGGACGGCACGCTGTCCCTTTGGGTTTTTTTGTTTTTTTTTTTCGAACTTTTAAGGGACTCCCTACGACAGGGGATCAACGGTGACCTGGAATGATAAAAAGGTAAAAAATCAATTGATTCGTGTTAGTACGCTGTTACTCTTCTATAAAACACAAAACTCCCTCGTTTTTTCCTTTCCGGGGTTTTACCTTTTTTTTTCTCAACCGACACTACCCTCACACACACAATCGGCTTTTTTTTTGTCTGATTGCCTCAATTATTATTCCCTTTTGGGCCAAATTGCCTTGACGCAAGTGCTCCAAAATTGAAAAAAATTACTAGATACGAGACATGTAATTGGAAAAATTTAATTTTTCCAGAGCTTGTTTTATAACTGAGCTAACCGCGAAAAAAGGATGAAATTTTTTTTTAACCTCCATTTTCTTGATTTCATGTTATCAAGGGAAAAATAAGAGGCAAGTCAATTCATTTTTCAGTCACTTTTTCTGTATGGGAAACTTTTCGAAATTTTTTTTTGCAAAATGCCTCTCAAATTGTTTGTTTTACATACGAAAGGCCAAAACCTGTATGCACCATTTCACTTTTCTGATTTATCTGATTTTGCGGTATAAAAAATAGCAGTCATGTATTCCCTCCTCCTCCTTGGATGACGAAAAATTGACTGTGGAACTTCCCCTGGGCAGTGCATGTCCATGCTGCCCAACATGATTGATGGGATAGTAACATGGTAATATGGCGTGTGGCAACAACAATCCCGTGATACTGCCAAACCGCCTTCGCCTTCCGTTATCCTGAACCAAAATTTTTTTTTTTAGTTTGAGGAAAACCCTACCTTTAAAGGGCTTCACAAATTTTTCAGCGTGGAACGCCCGGGGCCCAAGGAAACGCTCGCTTCCCCCACTTTAAACTCCCCCAAAAAGGTCGTAGTAATTCTGCTGCTCCTTGTGCTCGCCAAATTTTTTGGGGGTTCATATCTGTGGTGAGAATATCGTAGAGAAGGATTGATTGGTTGGTAAGTGCCAAAATTCAAAAGGGTGTCCTTAAAAGTGCAGGTCCTGGGAAGAATGTAAATTAAGGATTGTGTGTGTTTTATATATATATATATATATAATTTATTATATAATATATATATATATATATATTTTTATATAATATAAATAATTATTAGTTGTGTGTGTGGTGTGTGTGTTGAATTCTTATCATTTATTTCACCTTAAATTTTAGATTCTTTTCCCCCCAAAACAATCACCACAAAGCTTCTTTTGCAAAAAATAAATTTTTGCATAAAAATATTAAAGACGTAACTCTCGATATATATACCCCAACATGCTCCGTGCACCCGTCCTTATACATATGGAAAAGTCAACCGGGGTTTCGGCGCGCTAATTTTCCCCAGGGGTGGCAATTCCTCACACACCTCGTTTGCCCCTTAAAGCGATTTCGTTTTATGGCCGTGAAATGGGGGGCTCGAGCCAGCTTCGGGGGCAGGCTTTTTACGACTGCCGCCTGGAAATCGGGACCTGGGGTCCATGCAAACCCTGGGCCTCTCGACTAACTCGTGTATGCATATTGGTGTGTGGTGAGTGTGTGTTTGTGTGTATGTATTTGTGTTGTGTGTTGTTGTGTGTGTGTTTGTGTGTGTGTGGGGTGTGTGTGTGGGTGTTGTGTGTTTTGTGGTGTGTGGGGTTTTTGGGGTGTATGTGGTTTTTGGGGAGGATGTGTGATTGAATTTTTGTATGTGTGTGTGTGTGTGTTTGGGGGTGTTGTGTGTGTGTGTGGTGTGGTGTGTGTGTGTTGTGTGTTGTTGTTATGATGAAAAAGTTTGATTGTGTGTGTATTCAGTGTGGGGCGTTTTGTGTGGGTGTGTGTGTGTGTTGTGTGTGTGTATGTATATATATTATATATATTATATAAAATTATAATATATATATTATAAACCCTTCTTTTTCAGGTTTGGGGCCCCCTTTAAAAAAACCCAAAGGGGCGCGCCATCCCAGTTAAACCACAGCTAGTGGTATGTTGTACGCAACCCCCACCCACACACACACACACACCACACACACACACACACCCCCCACACCCCCCACACACCACCACACACCCCCACTTTTTATAATTATATATATATATAATATATATAATTTTTATATTAAATTTTATATTATTAATTGTGTTATATATTATATATTTAAAATATTATTATAATATATATATTATATATCCTTTATTTATTTATTTTTGTGGTTTGTGTGGGGTTTTCATATATATAATATAATTTTGCGTATAATATATATATATATATATATATATATTAAAATTTTTATATATATATATAATATTTTATAAATATACTTATATATTTTAATTCAAAAATTTTATATATTTAAAATTATATATTATTATATTTTTTATTATGGGATAATTTATTTTTGAGTGTGTTTTTTGAATAATATATATTATATATTATAATAATTTATATTATATATTAAAATTAATATTATACATATAATGTAAAATTTAGTGTATAATATTACATTAGGACACACACACACACAAACACCACCCCCACACAACCCCCACCACACACACCACACATATATAATATATAATAATAATATATTATATTAATATATAATATTATATATTTTTTATTTATATAATATAATATTTATATATATTTTAAAATAATATATATATATTTTAAATATTATATATATATAATTTTAAAACAAACTATTCATAATTAAAGGGGTGTGGATGTGGCGTGTGTTATGTGTGTATAATTACATATTATGTGTGTATTTACGTATGCAGTACTACTAAAACCCAAAAACCAAATGACGAATTTTTTTATTTCTTTTTTTTATACTCCATTCTCCCGAATGTCATAATCTATATAAAATTATGCCCTCCTGTGCCCTAATTATTTTCCTGAAAATTGGCTAGCATTGTCCCAAAGGAGCTTTAAATTTTCTTTAAATTTTTTGTTTTCAAAAAAGGAAGAGGAAAAAAGGTTTTATTTGTGATCTTCGTGGGATTTGTTAGGAAAAGAATTGGGTTTTTCTAAAGCTTGCTTCGCCTGACCTTTTAGACTAAAAAAATTTCCATTTTTTTGTTTTTATAGAAAAAACCCCGGATGCATTCTTAAACAAATTCAAAATAACAAAGAAATAGAGGTGAAAGACAGATTTTATAATGGATGATAGATAGATGATAATAGTAGTAGATAATAGATAGATTTTAGATAGATAGATAAAATAATAGATGGAAATAGAGAGAAGTGGGGGGGGTAAAGGAAAGTGAAGAGAGAGAGAGGAGGGAGAGAAGGGAAAAGAAGAGAGAGAGGAAGAGAGAGAGGAGAGAGAAGAAGAATTTTAGTAAAGTGAAAATTTTTTCTTTGTAAAAACAAGAAAAATAAAAATGTTTTTTTACCCGAACTCAAAAATGTTGTTTACAAATTGGGAAACTATGTTTTTTTTTCCCAAGCTTGATCTTTTTATCTTACTAACTGGTTTAGTATTTTTCCTTTCCCCTGAAAAAATATTCTCCATTATGAACACTGCAAAATTTTCTGAGAAAGGCTGCGTCACTGCAAAATTACAACTTTTGACTAAAAATCGCCCTTTATTTAAAACCCAACGTATTCCCTTTAGTACAGAGCAAAACAACCCAAATAAAGAATGGGAAAAAAATACTACTTGTAGACTGTTATTCGAAAAAACCTTTCGCAAGTCGACAGCGAATAAGCCTTTTTAAGGAAGGGGGGTTTTCTCAAAACTAAAACCTCTGCTTACATAAAAACAACCTTTTTTATTCGGGGAAAAATTTCCTCCTGTGTTTATGCTATTACCCCCCGGTCCTCCGAATCGCGCCCCCATAATCCATGGGTCTCCCGATTTTCCAAAAAAAAAAGTTTTTAGTCAAAAAGATCGTTTAAGCTTTATTTCCTCTTTTTGGCACAGAATGTAAAAGCCTGTCTGGGCCTTATTTCGCATTTTTATGTTTGAGAAAGGGGGAAAAACCTCTACAAAAAATAATTTAAAAGTTTGGGAAACAAAATCGTTTTAAAAGCAGGGGTTCAACCCCAAAAAAAACAAAGTCGTCAAATGAAAAATTTCTATATGAAAAACCCCAAAAAAGATTAATAAAAAATTTTTAAAAAAAGAAAATTTCTCCTAGCTAGAAAAGGATCCTCTTTGTTTTTTTTTTTTTGGTTTAAAGGGAAAAAAGGTTCCTCAAAAATGATATTTACGTCCGTATTTTTTTCTCTCTCTCTTTATTCAGACCCCTAAAGGATCCAATGGATATAAAAAACATTAGAAATCAGAAAAACAATGACGTTCATTACTTTCGTACTCAAGTTGTTTTTCATAAAAAAAAATTGTACCCGGAAGGGGGAATTATGTGCTTTGCTTCTAATATTAACAAGCCGATTTGGGTCTCAGGGGCTGTAGTCAAGGGCAAAAAACGCTAAAAAGTCTGGGGCTCGGTTCAGGAGGGTATATACATTTTGTGTTGTTTGTGTGTGTGTGGTGTGTTTTGGCGTGTGTGCGTGTGTTTTGGTGTGTGTGCGTGTGTGTGTGTGTGTGTGTGTGTGTGTGTGTGTTTGTGGTTTTTGTGTGTGGGGTGTGTGGTGTGGTGTGTGGGTGTGTTATGTTTGTGTTAACATATTTTTTTAAAATACATACATACATATATAGTTAGTTATAAATTTTTATATAATATAATATTATATATATATATTATATTATTATGTACATAATTACACCTTTTTACACAACCACACTCATAATTATATTATATTTTTTTAATATATATATTATAATATATATTTTTATATTTTGGGTGTGTGTGGGGTTGTGGTGTGGTTGTGTGTGTGTGGTGTTTGTGTGTGTGTGTGTGTGGTGTGGTTGGGGTGTTGTGCGTGGGGTGTGTGTGTGTGTGTTTGTTTAAATAAAAAAATATTATTATATTTATTCATATATACATTTAAATATATAAAATATTTAAATTATTATATATTTAATATAAAATTTTAAAATATATTATATATATATTTTATTATTATAAAATATTCATACACCACTTCCCACTTGAAAAAATCTACAGCTTTCATCCTGCTAAAATTGACCTACCCTCCCTCGCCTGCAAAATGTTATTTTCAGCCTCGGGCGCAGAAAATTTAAAACGTTTATTATTTATCATTACATCAACGACTTACAGACCACCACAACACAACCCCACACACCCCACACCCCCACCCCACACACACCCACCCACCAAAACCCACACATCACTACACACCACCCACACCACACACACCACACCACAAAAAACACACACACCACACCACAAACACACACACACACACACACCCCACACAAACACACATACACACACACACACACACGCGCAACACCACAACCAAAACACACCACACCCACACACCCACCACACACCGCAATACGGATTCTTTATAGGGGATAATAACCAAACAAATGAAATAAAAAAAATCCACAAAAACTCGTCTAACCAAAGCACTTTTCAAATTCCGCTCACTGTTCTTGACCCTTAAATAAAAAAATTTTTTGGGTTTTTTTGGGTTTTACGGACAACGGGCAAATGATGGGGTAAACCGCAGGGGTATACTGCCCGTAAACTCTCGCCCTCAGGGAAAAACATAAATCCAAATTTGGGTCACACTGCCGACTTTTGTCTTTTCCCTTTTTTACTCATTTTCTTTTTAGAATTTCCCTTCATCCCCCACCCCCCATAATAAATAATAAAAAACATTTCCCTTGTGAATAAAATTAATATGCATACCGTCCAAAAGGGAAGATGACTGCAATGGACGGGGGTTTTGCAGAAGGAAGAGGGAGAGAAAACGAGATAAATAGGGTAAATAAAAAGATAAAAAAAAGACATAAGAGATAGAGGATAAAAAAAAAAATGAAATAAATGATGAAAAAATTTTGACAGAATTTATAACGGAGAGATGAGTAGATAGATAAAAAAGCAAAAGTAGGGGTAGATAAAAAAGGAAAAAAAAATGGGGCTGTGCGGATTCTATGAGAGATAAAATTGTTGCGCTTTTATAAGCCTTGTCTATCATGCAGTGATTGGGTGGGAAATCATACGGAAAGGGGGCGTCCCCGTGCATGAGCAAAAAAGGGGGGGCGCAACGGGGAATTAAATTGTTTGGGACGAAAAAAGAGAGAAAATGACCAGTGGAAGTAAAGAGAGGGGGGGGGGGGTAGATGGAGGGAGAGAGAGAGGAGAGATAGAGAGAGGGGGGGAGAAGAGAGAGAGAGATAAGGAGAGAGAGAGGAGAAAAAAGAGAGAGGGGAGAGGAGAGAGAGAGAGAGAGAGAAAAGGAAAAAGGGGAAGAAGAAGAGAGAGAGAGAGAGAGAGAGAGAGAGAGAGTAGAGAAAGAGAGAGAAGAGAGAAGGGACGAAGGGGGAGAGAGGGGAGGGAGAGAGAGAGAAAGAGAAGAGGAGGAAAAAGGGGAGAAAAGAGAAAGAGGGGGAGAGAATGTAAACCGTTCAATGAAACACAGTTTGTAAGAAAATTTTCTCTCGCCGATATATAAAGATTTAGTTGATTTCTTTGCGATTTGGGAATCTGCCAAAAACCGCAATCGCCGAACCAGTTTCCCTTCCGGATTTGGCTGCCGCATAAATCCGATTTTTGTTAAAACTCTGCTTCGTTTTCAGAAAAAATAATCACTTCAGACGAGATTTTATTTTTTTTTCCCCCAAAAAAAACCCTGATCCAAAGATTTTTCTCCGCTTAAACTCGCCCTCTAAAGATTCATTTTAACTTTACGATAAAGAAATGAAAAATCAATGATGAGTTACGCGTCGTTTCCAGAATTATGGCGATGTCTGTCATAACCTGAGAAAGGGGCCATGACGAG
Source organism: Penaeus monodon (assembly GCF_015228065.2). Classification (NCBI taxonomy): domain Eukaryota; kingdom Metazoa; phylum Arthropoda; class Malacostraca; order Decapoda; family Penaeidae; genus Penaeus; species Penaeus monodon. The sequence continues at coordinate 14,339,581 of NC_051411.1, forward strand.
AGTTTAAAGTGTCATGTTTTATGCGGGGTTTTTGGCCAAAGAGGAACGGCCTGGTCTTTTGTTATTTCATGTGAAGTCATTTCACGCTGGTGCTTTACGTATTAGCTTGATATCTTTGTACCATTCTATGTATATATGTATGTATGTATGTATGTGTATATA
>NC_051411.1:14344742-14347242 GCF_015228065.2 Penaeus monodon
CCTTGATATTGCTTAGTGTTGCTCCACAATGACTTTGGCTAGTAGCTCTGCCCATTATCCAGTCCATACAGGTGTTGAAAAGTGTTGGTGCACGGACACAGCCGTGCCTCACCCCTGAATTAACAGGGAAGAAGATCGACAGACCCCCACCACACTTTACAGCACTTTCAGTACCAGTATGAAGGTTTGCTATTAGGCCTATAATCTGTGTCGGAATTCCCCTGAGACTCAGGATCTCCCATAGCAATTCCTGATGCACCAAGTCAAACGCCTTCTTGAGGTCGATATAGGCTGCAAGCAACCCACGACCAAACTCACAACGGCGTTCCACAATTACTCAAAGCACTCGTATACGGTCTATTGTAGACTTGCCAGGAGTAAATTCAGACTGCTCCAGTCTCTGATGCCTCAGTAGGTGGTTGTGGATCCGTTTCAGAAGAATGTGGCGAGAACTTTGCCTGGTATGCTGAACAGTGTAATGCCACGGTAGTTGCTATAATCCCAATGATCTCCTTTCCCCTTCCAGAGAGGGATACCACGCCCCTCAGCAGGTCAGGGAGAATGGTACAACTGCCAGATGGCAGTCAGGACTGTATGCAGGCCCTGAGCCATAGGTTCACCCCCAGCCTTTAGAAGTACAGCAGGGATATCACATATGCCTGCAGCTTTCCCACTCTTCAGCTTGGAAATCGCCATCCTAACCTCTGTTAGGGTAGGGGGTTCCACACTGATTGGTGGGTCGGCACAGGCACTGTGACATCATTTGCATCCAAGCTAACTGTTGGAGGGTCTAGCTGGTACACCTGCTCAAAATACGTTCACGAACCACAACATGATCTGAGATGATCTGTCCATCCGCTGATCGGACTGCAGTCATCTGTGAATGGTCTTAGAGTTCAGCTTTCTCAAGGCTTGGTCGTTTACCAAGAAATGACCTTCAACCTCCTCAGCAAGATTCCTGATGAACTGTTCCTTGTCCCTTCTCAGCAGTGTCCGAGCCCTACACACCATGGAGCGACGCAAGACTTGATAACCATTCAGCCAAGCCATGCGACATGCTTCAGTGGCCTGTAATGTCTCCAGGGAGATGGAATTCTGCCTTGCCCTTGGGCGTACACCAATGGACTCCTGGGCTGCTTTGAGTGTTACGCACATAAAGAGCTCCCACAGAGCAACAGGATGTCGAGTTCTGTGAATCGGTCAGAGACTGCCATGGTAAACCCATAGGCACACTCCTCCCCCCTTGGTCTGTCCAGGTGAAACACCTTAGGGTGGCCACAGGAGGGACAGGGAGTTTTGAAGTGGACCCGCAGGGTAGCCACAACCAACCTATGGTCAGTGCCACATAAATCGGCCACTCTGGTAAAAACCCCGCATTTTTGGAGGATCCTCCTCAAGTGCTAACAAGAATGTGGTCGATCTCCTTGCCACTGTACCGTATCGCTGTACCATGCTGTATGATGCGGGTTGGAGCACTGATACCAGGAGCCAGAGATCCTCATTTTCTGGGACCTAGCAAAGTCCCGGAGAAGGAGGCTATTCTCACTGCTGGGGTCAGCTCCCTAGCCATGGGGGCCAACAGACATCTCATAGCTCGGTCACAGCCGGATACCACATTGAAGTCGTCCAAAACAATACGAATATCTCGCCGGGGGCAATTGTCTGCCACAGAAGCGAGTTTGGCATAGAACGGCTCTTTCACATCAAGTTTACATACATTGGTAGGAGTGTTTACAGCAATAATAGACATGAAGCCAAAAGCATGCTTCAGTGTCAATGCCATAATATGCTCATCAGCTGGTGTCACCTCAACTACCAAGGGCTGGAGATGGCTATGGCTACACCCTGGAGGTGGTGACCATTGCTGCGGCCCGACAAGTAGCAGGTGTACCCAACCATACTATCGTGGCTGCTACCAAGGGCACCACCTCAACTCTCATTGCTTCAAATTCCGCGATATCAGAGGTAAACCCCTCATCCTGCCGCAAGGACCGGATGTTTCCAAGCGCCTACCTGGAAAGCTCGCCTGAGGTTTAGCCTCGGTGGGCACTTTCCGGGGGCACGCCACCTCTGCTGCCCCCGCCGACACTGCCCAAATAAAAGGGGTCGGCAGGCTGTAGGGCCGCCCATCCACCTGTGGGATTCCCGAGGGCTTTGCCCCACAAGCTTCATGGTTGTTTGGCGCCTGCCAGGGCGCAGGTGGGACGAATAACTCGTTCAAACCCTGCGCCCCGACATTTGACCTCCCAGCGGGACTCACAGCCTGAATTGCTTCCTGGTGGGAGGGACAACTCCCCTCCCCCAGCATATTCATTTATTTTTGACGTTGCCGGTGGGTCTCTCTGGGGGAGGAGGACTGGCAAGGCCCACCTCCCCCAAGGCACCCCATTACCCCAGGGTGGCTAAGGGGCAGGAGTTAGTACGGAGCCAGAGCGTATCCACACGCCGGTGGGCCATAGCTCCGTACCTCTGGGGCCTCCTGCTGTTCCGAGATCCCCCA
>NC_051411.1:14353190-14355690 GCF_015228065.2 Penaeus monodon
TATATATATATATATATATATGTGTGTGTGTGTGTGTGTGTGTGTGTGTGTGTGTGTGTGTGTGTGTGTACACGTGTAAAGATTAAAGCGGAAGCGCGTCTTGTCCCCGAAGACTGGCGGTGCTGCTTCTTCAAGATCCGTAAAGTTTATTCACAGCAAGTCGCCTTATCGCGCTTTCATCTCGGCTCTCTCTTCGGCTTTTGTTCCATTTCAGGTCTTGAGGTCCTTGTGAAGTGAGTACTCGTTTACCTGAACAAGCTTTTACTATAATTTCAGGTCATGCTATGTTTTCTTTTATAATTTTCTTTCTCTTTATTTGTGGGTTTCTTCTCTTCGTTGTGCTTTTCTTCCTCTTCTGCACCTTCCTCCTTCCTTTCTTCATTTGTTGTCAGCTTCATTTTCTTACCCTTCTTCAACTTATGCTCTCCCTCTCTCCCCTCTCTCTCTCTCTCTCTCTCTCTCTCTCTCTCTCTCTCTCTCTCTCTCTCTCTCTCTCTCTCTCTCTCTCTCTCTCTCTCTCTCTCTCTCTTTGTCTCATATTTTTCAAATATATATTTTGCTCTTATATGTAACTCACATCTATTCTATTTAACTTTCTTACTTTTAGAGTAAGCTTTCATGCAGTATCGAATGAGGTCTGCCCCTTTTCACAATGCAGAAACTATCCACCAGGATGAAACTATATTCTCTTCTCGAAGTACCATATCATATAAACCATGATCTAACGTTCACTCTTTCACTTCGTATAGTCAGATTTATAGTCTTGCCTCTCATTCATATTTCATGTACAATGCATGAATGAAAAACGTCTTCACATTTCTCAGCCTCATTCTTTTCACAGCCGAGGTGCACTACGCATAAACGTTTATTCTCGCACGTTCCAGAATGATTAATACCGTGAAGTTTTGGCTCATTGAGAAATAATGGAATATCGTCCACAGAGTGATTCGTTTGACACAGCCTTTTTTATTCCTTCAAAACCGTCTTTTCCGTCCATTTTTGTTGCTGCTCTTTAGTCGCTGAAGTTTAGACCATGAGCTGTTTCTCTTTATTTTCTTATTACTTTCATTATCACGGCAACAATCATTGTTAATGTCATTGTTTTGTTGTTGGTGATTATGTCGTTTTTCCTGTTTATAAATGTATACCAGCAAACAATTATTTCCACTTGTGTCATATATTTTTATTTCTCTTTTCTAGTTGCAATTCAATTTTTTCCCATCAACTCTTCTCTTTCTCTGTTCTTCAACATCTATCTATCTATTTATCTATTTATCTATCTATCTAACTATTTATTTATCTATCTATCTATCTATCTAGCTATCTATATCTATCTATCTATTTTAATATCCTGTCTACCTAATAATTTATCTCTGTCTTTCTCTCAATCCTCAATTTCCCTCTTCTTCTCCTCCTTCTCCTTTTCCTTCCTCTCTCCCTTGCCCCTCCTCCTTCCTTCCCTTCCCCTCTCCCTCTCCCTTCTCTTCCCTTCCCTTTATCTGTCCCTCTCCTCCATCCTCCCTTCTCTTCCTTTCTCCCTTTCCCCCTCCTCTCTCCATTTATCTCTGTCTTTCTCTCAATCCTCATTTTCCCTCTTCTTCTCCTTCTCCCTTCCTCTCCCTCTCTTCCCCCCCTTCTCCCTTCCCTTCCTCTCTCCCTCTCCCCTATCCTCCTTTCCCTTCCTGTCTCCCTCTCCCCCCTTCTCCCTTCCCTTCCTCTCTCCCTCTCTCCCTCCTTCTCCCTTCCCTTCCCCTCTCCCTCTCCCCTCCCAAAACATAGACCTGAAAAAAGTCAATATGTTCACAGCATGTTATCTCAGACCTGTATTCTTCTGAACCACGTGTTTGCTGGTGTAGGCCATTTCAAAACTTTATACACCCAAGATTATAATTGACGTAGGTTGAAAGATGCCACCCCCCCACACCCACCCCCCTGCAGAAAAAGGTAATAAAAATAAATATATAAATAAAAGAAGGATGAAAAAAAGGATATTAAGTTTATTCTGCAGTGTAATTTTCCAGGCTTCTGAGGGTGGTACAGGACGTTACATTACATTACATCTGTAATGTGTTAAGAACATATGTGACCGCATTTTTTATGAACTTGACATCTTAAATTGAAATAATTGCTACTGTCATTGATTTATAATTTATAGTGATTTTGTTTTTATGAATAAAATGTAAACGAAAGTATTAACTTGTTATTTTCTCCGACAACTAATTTGTTTTCTTAAATACATACATATATACATTCACACACACACACACACACACACACACACACACACACACACACACACACACACAACAACAACAACAACAACAACAACAACAACAACAACAACAACAACAACACACACACATACGCGATCGCGCGCAATAGAAAATAATGATTTATACTTTTTTTCATAATGATAAAACTATTTGACATTAAGCATAACAAAATGCTGGACAATATCAGGCACAGTGTAAAATATCACAATTTATCACATCTGTGACAT
>NC_051411.1:14385690-14395690 GCF_015228065.2 Penaeus monodon
ATCCGGAAAGGGACGCTTAAGGTGGGAGGAAACCTTTCCACAGTTATGAAGAGGTGGGTTTTAAGAACGGATACCCAATCCAAAGGAACGTCAGGAATATGCAAAAAGGGAAGAAAAAATTTAAGCTTTATGAACAAGTTTTTGAGCCACAGGATTTTGACCCGGGAAAATCACCCCTTTTCCCCGAGGGGATTCACTTGATCCTACCTTCCCCAAATAATTAACATAGATGATTTTGAAGATCTAACTTGGGGGATTGCCAATCCCCTTTTTAATCTTGGGGATTTCAATAGGCAGCACCCTCTGGGGAGACACTTTGTGCAAACCCCCAAGGAAGGGCTTGGAGTCTGTGAAAAAGTGATATCCCACAATTTCCAAGTTCAAAACGGGGCATTCTCCAATAGACCATAAATTTGGCACCGATTTTCAGTTTAAATTTTACTTTGGAGTAGGAAGATTAATGGAATGACCACTTCCCAATACTTTAGAGGCAGCGAATGGTATTTCCCGCCAATGGAGTGCAAAAATGGGGCTTGAACGCGGATGAACTTTTAGTCAATGCAGTATTCCCAAGGGTCGAAATGATTTTTAAAAGGTTTAAAATGCTGTTTAAACATTCAATCACGAATTCACCTTGCAGAAGAAGCACCATTCCAAAAGTAGCAGGTAGTACCATTGACCCCTGGTACCAGATGGGCTGATGAAGAAGCAAACTGTCGAGCAAGAAAAGCGCATTAAGGGATGATGTTAAGCCTTGCCCATGAGTAACCTTCATCCATTACAAAAAGATCCAAGCCAAGACCAGGCAAGTGCTAAAGGAGACTAGATTGATTATGGAGACAGTATGTTTCCTTAATTAACCCTGGGACCCCCTTAGTATGAGTATTGCTGGAAAGAGCACATCCTTGTCACCACCTGCTTGGAAGATAGATAACATAATCCTCACAGACAAAAGAGATGTTGCAAATGAGCCAGCTAAATCCATGGCAGAGATCGCCTCTTGAGCATTTTACACTACCCGATTCTCCACTCTTCGGGCTTAACAGGAACAACACCCAGTGTCGTTCATCAGTAGGACTGCAGCAGAATTTCCATACAACTTGCCATTTTTGCACAAGGAGATGGAAGCATGGCATACTCATGAAGCTTTATGGCATTGGTTTACGAGGAGCATTGCCTACCTTCATACAAAGCTTCCTTATGAACAGGAAGTTTAGAGTTCGGGTGGGAAACAGTTTCTCTAACTTGGAAGATCACCTGGAAGGGGTCCCATAGGGGAGTGTCTTAAGGTTGTTCCAAGTGCTGTCTCATGTAATCTGTATGTGGATGACTTTACAATGTACTGCTCAGGAGGAAGCTTACAGGATGTACAAGGACACATGCAGACTGCAACAGGGGGCAACATATCATGGTTGTACAGTGGGCTTTGTGAGGGATGCCAAGAGCCATTAACAGTCGTACATGTAGTGGAAAGATGTGCAACATTCTCAGACCAAAGACATATGTGCTGGTCTCCCCCATATACACTGAAAAATGTATTGGGGGAGAATTGTGACATAGAGGGTCTTATTAGTTTCCTTATGAAGACCAGCATTTTCAATAAAATTTAGTGATGCATAATGTTTATGCAATAATTTTAAACACATAGAGCATAGTATTTATGCTTTGATTTTTAATATATTTACTGTTATTTTAAAGATATTTATTGATATATTTTAAAAGTTTTAAATGTTTTAATATTTCTATCTAACAATGTATTTACCACTAATGACCATAGCTGTTGACATGGCAGATAATTTAAAATAATCAATCAATCAATCCCATCAGTTCACAGCCTCTCTGTCATTGAGACTTCTGCAGTGCCTCCTTGTGCCCATCCATGGATACGGGGCACCTTGCAGTCCCAGGCTAAGCTGTGGGAGATCTCAGAGCAGCAGGAGACCCTAGAAGTATAAAGCCATGGCCCACCGGCGTGTGGACATTCCTTGGCACTGTACCAATTCCTGCCCCTTAGTCACCCTGGGATAATTGGGCAACTCGGGGGAGGTGGGCCACTCGGGGGAGGTGGGCCTTGCCAGATAACTCACCAGCAATGACCCAAACAAATGGTTATGCTGGGGGGAGGGTGCTGTCCCTCCCACCCAGCAAGTAAGGCAGGCTGTAGGTATGGTGGGAGGGTAAATGTTGGAGCGCAGGATGGGAACGAGAGTTACTTGTCCTGCCTGTGCCCTGTCAGGCACCAACCCACCATGAGGCATGTGGGGCAAAGCCTAAGGGAACCCCCCAGGTGGACGGGGGGCCCCACAGTCTGCCAACCCCCTTTAATTGGGGCAGCATTGGCAGGAGAAGCAGAGGTGGCATACACCCAGAGCGACCGCCCGAGGCTTAACCTCAGGCTAGCTATCTGGAAAGACGCTCAGAACATCAGGTCCTGCCAAAGGGACGGAACCACATAAAGGCTTGGTGATTGGAGGAGGGGCTGCCTCCAAAGAAAGACTGGCGGAAAAATACGGGGGTCCCTATCGGTTGGCCCAATGGCATACCCCAGGAGTTAGTTCAGGATAACCCCAAGTTGATCCTGGGAGAGCTATGGCATTGGGAAGAGCAAGCTTAATCCCTGTTAATCGATGTTCAACCAAAGGGTATTCCCAAACTACATCTGAAGAAAAGCATGGGTTTTGGGGATTTTCTGGGTCTTCATGAAGCCTTGAGGGAGTAATGTCGTCAGCCCCATCAAAGGGGCTGCCCAGAGGAGAACACCTTTTTTCCAGCCTTGAGGCCCAGAATGAGGATCTCTGTCTAACGATTTGGACAGGGTAGTAGCCATACTTATTGGCAGATTTAAATTTCTTTTACATCAGGGGAGGTTCAAACTGGAAATTCGGAGAGCCAAATTCGTTACACTGCCAGCTGGTTAAAATATACAGTCATTCAATCCCCATCCTCCAGTGGCATTGGGTTTGTCACTTGGGAAAGACTGAGGGAGAGGAGTGGGGGCTTGATTTCACCATGGCAGTCTCTGATGATCACAGATTTTGATACCCTGACGGACCCAGTTGTTCTGTGGGAGTTTTCAGCACAAAAACACTCAAAGCAGCACAGGATTCCATTGGCATACGCCGAGGGCCAAGGAGAATTCCATCACCGGGAGAACATGGAGGCCACTGAAACATGTCGCATGGCTTCGCTGAATGGCAGTCAGCTCTTGCACAACTCTTTGGCTCAGACACATACAGAAGGGACAAGGAACAGTTCACCCAGGAATCTTTCTGAGGAGGGTTGAAGGACATTCTTGGTAAATGACTTCCTGCTGAACTCTAAGCCTCTTCGCAGATACTGCAGTCTGCTCAGTGGATTGACAGATCATTTCAATCAATGGGGTTGTGAGCAGTTGAGCAGTTTTTACCTGGTAGACCCCCTAACAGTTAGCTTGGATGCAAATGGTATCACAAAAACTGTGCTTGACCCACCCATCAACAAAAGAATGCCTACCTTAACCGGAGATGGGATGGAATTTCCAAGCTGAAGTGTGGGAAAAGCCGCAGGCATATTTTGAAAACCTTCTGAACTTCTAAAGGTGGGGAGAAGCCTATGGCTCTTGGTTTGAAATACATTCTTGACTGCCACTGGCAGTCTGGTACCATTCCCCTGACCTGATGAGGGGCATGGTTATCCTCTCTGGAGGGGAAAGGAGATCCTTGCGACGTAGCAAATACTGGGATTACATGCTCACATTACCAGGCAAAGTATACCATGACCGCCTACTAAGCATCAGAGAGTGGAGTATTTCAGATTCACTCTGGCAAGTCCACAATAAACTATATCTTAGTTGCACTGAGAAATTTGGGGAACGCCGTTGTGAGTTTGGCCGTGGTTGCTTGCAGCCTACATGGACCTCAAGAAGGCTTTTACTGGGTCAGAACTGCTATGGGAGATTCTTGAGACTCAGAGGAATTCTTGACACAGATTATTGGGCCTAATAGCAAGCCTATATACCAGTACTGTAAGTGGAGCAACAGTGTAATATCAAGGTCTCAGAAACTTCCTAGGGACCTATTGAGCCCTGACTGATGCGGCTTGCAAAACAAATTGAGCCTAGCTCCTGGCCAAACACATACAGGAGGCCTTAGGGAACTTTCGGGCAATTCTGCTGGGGTGAGGACATTAAAAGTCCACATCAAGCTTTGTTTGGTATATCTTGCGTATCTGTAGGTTTGGGCTAAGACATAAGATCCAAGGCTTGGAGCCGTTAGCAGAAGGCAAGTACCTGCAAGACCTTGGATGATTTGCTATACAACTATGCTAATCCCAGCCCGATACCAAAATTTCATGGATGGGAGCCATGTTCCAACTGAAGTGGAAGACCTGTTCGTATCCCTCAACTCAACTGAGCCCCTATGGCTCCTGGGCCTGCCATCATTCTTGAGCATCCGGTGGGGGATGGACATGATGATGGGCAGCCTCGACGACAGGAAAAGGATCCCTTGATCCTGGGAGGGGCAAACCTCACCCGTGGTTTTACCCATGTAGATCCAAGTATAATTGGTTATAACATAAATGTAGTTTTACGAAAAAAAAAAAAAAAAAAAAAAAAATTATCTATAACTATAAATTTTTATGTCCTATATGAATTTAAAAAATTTTGGAAACATTACACCACATATTATATTGGATAAAAATTTACAAATTATCATTAATACCTATATAATATTAATAAAAGTATATTATTCTATATGGTATATATTATTATACTGATATATTAATCTGATATATATAATTAATCTCGGCATATAAATCAATATATCATATAGGTGATATATATGTATGACTTGTCAATTGCATATTATGTATAATATCTCAATGGTAAAATATAGACATTTAAGAATTATATAGATTTTATAATATTAAGATAAAAATATTCTATATCCCATATATAATTTATAATAGCATATGGTATCCCTCCTTAATTTTCCCATGATATATATATAATATTATAATATATATTTTATAAAATATTCATATATATATATATATTTATACTAATTCTTTTATAAAAATAATATTTTATAATATCTATATCATAAGATGTATAATATATAATTATATATTCTAAATATCACAATTTTTTATACATATATTATTTATATTATATATTATAATATAATATATATATATAATGTTAAAATATATGCATATAATATTATATATATATATAATATACTATATATATATATATATATATAAACAATTATAATATGTATATACTATACATAATGTCTATTTGTAGTTTATAATGATATTATTAATATATGAAAATATATATATAGTATTATATTAATTATATTAAAAATTTATATTATATATATTTATATATATATAAATTATATATAGGTATATATATATATATATATATATTATACATTTATATATATATATTTTATCTATATAGTATATATATATTATTATATTATATAATATCTATAATATACTATTATATTTTTTTAAATCTATATATATTTTAATATTTATATATAATATAGATATATATATAAAATTTAAAACCATATATATATAATATAGTTTATATAAATTTTTATATATATTAATATATATATATATGAAAAATAATATATATATATTAATGTATATATAGTATTTTATTTTATTATATAATAGATTTTATAATAATATATTTTATATAGATATATAAAATATATATATAATATATATATATATATATAATTATAATATATAAACAAAAAAAAAAAAAAAAAAAACAAAACACAATTAATATATTGTATAATTTTTTAAAATATTATTATAATTATTATAGATATGTATAGATAAATATATATATAAAATATTATATATATTTTAAATATATATAATGGTTGTTTTTTTTGATATAATATTTATATAAATATATAATATATATATATATATATATTTTATATATATATATATATATATATTATATATATAAAGTATTATACACACTTTGTATAATTATGAAATAATAGGGATAATATTTTGTATTATATTTATATATTTTACAAATGAATACTTATATATCAACAATATATATAGATATTAGAGAAAATTTTGGAAAAGTTAAATTATATAATATAAAAATATATATATATATATATATATAATATATATTATATTATTATATTTTGTATAATATATATCTATATATATATATATATATATATATAAATTTTATATATATATATTATATATAATATGGTTAATTATATAAAGGGTAAAACAAACAAACAACACACACACACACAACAAAAAAATAAAACAAATACATATTATAATATATATATATATAATATAATAAAATATATAGATATAGATAATATATTAGTATATATTATTTTTAAATACATCTACCCTCGTTTTTTGTTTTTCCTTCTTTTTATTATATATATATATATATATATATATATAGACACAAATATATATAATATATATATTAAAATAAAATTTAAAAATAAGTTTAATTTTCCAATTTTTAAAAAATTGGTGAAAGAAAAAAAAAAGTTATTCATTTTTTTTTTTTTTTCCCAAAAAGGTTATCACAAAAAATTTATGCCCAGCCGGGAAAGAACCACTTGCTTAGATTAACGAAGCATTAAATAAGCAAAATTTCGAACGATTGGTCTAACCTTTAGACGCGCATGACACAAAAACAGAAGGAAGAAGAAGCAAAAGAAGAAGACAGGATATATCCATACATGTATGTGAATATATATAATATATATAAATATATACATATATACATATATATATATAATATATATATATACATATATATAAAATATATATAGATATTATGAATATAAATTTTATATTATATATATATATAATATATAATATATAATATATTTTATAAAATATATATTTACCTTAGAGTTCATAAGTAAACAGATTATATTAGAAATTGTAAAACAGATAATTTATTTATTTTCTTATTAAATATAATCGGAAATATTTTGTAGGTTTAATAATAATTTTATTTATATTAATTTATTTTTTTAAAAATATTAAATTAGTTATTCTTATACTATATTATAATAACTTTTAGATATAAAAAAATTATAAAAACAATAAATAATGGGAAGTGTACGTGATGTGTTACTATTTAACTCAAAATTTTGCCTTTGGTAATATTTGTAATTTGATATATTCACAACAACAAATGCTATCACAAGAAAACAGTTACAAGTTCCTTTAACGCTTTTATTTATTAATTTTTTTTTGCAAATTGAATTCTTCAAGGGACAAACTTTGGGAAACTAATTTACAGTAAACCAAGGCGGATGCAAATATTTGTTATACTATTTAACATAAATAATGCTGAGCACACAGAAACACTTTTTGTCATAAGTTTCACAAAAATAGATTTAAGTTTTAAAATTGATTTTCTTCCCATTCGAACTTTTTTTGTTCTTTCTCTTATTAAACTAAATTTCTTTTTATTAAGAAAAGTACAATCAAGTAAGAGTTGTCCTAAAGAGTTAAATGAAAGTAAATTTTTTTTACAAAACCCCACTTCATTACAAGGTTTTTATTTATAAACTGAAATATAATACTCCAAATGAGGAAATTGGGGTGAGGTCAGATTCGACCTACTCATTTTCCAACGCCTACGCATACGCTGTCGACCCCCGCTCATCCCATATGTTTGCTAAGACAAGTCTATTTTTGAGGACTCCAGGATTTGCCAAAGGGAGAACGTTATTCTGAACGGTTTGCTCTCCCCAGGCAACACTGTGTCTTCGCATTACAACTGCACCACAACGGTCCCCGCTGATTAGGATTCCCGCCAAAAACTTTTCGTAAGGATAGGGCGGTTCCCTCTCTTTGGATGGCTTGGCCTGGGCTGTATACTTGCAAACTATATCACTGTGGTCCTCCAAAGGAAATAAGATTGAAGTATCCATTCAGATGACGTTTACTAATAAATTCTTTTACCACTTTACTGATGATAATGATAAGTTATAGGGAACTAAACAACAACAGTAATGTATGTATGCATGCATGCATGCATGTATGTATGTATGTATATATGCATGCAATGTGCAAAATCAGATTCAAAAAGTGGAAACTTAATTGAAACTTATGGACAAACACTGGAGTTTACGAACAGTCGAGTACCGAGACGCTTTTAGAAGAGCCCCAAAGGGAGAAGGAAGCATCATGGGCGAAAGTAGAAAAAAGTGCAAGAGGACTGGCAACTATTGGGCCGGATTTTACTTACAAAATTAGTAAGGGAAGGCCAATCATTATTTCCATATACTGGTTTACACACAAGCTTCCCAAACCACAAGGATAAAAGCAAATACGGTGCATGGAAAATTAAAATTTCCCTCAGCAACGGTGATTTGAATGTTTAAAAAAAAAGAAAGGGGGTTAACCTGGTATGGAGGGAGCAGTGGATACAGCAGTGCACGTCACATAAAAAAAATAAACATGCGGTTTCAAGAACTCCCTGGGAGTATATGGGGCATGGAAAAGTAAGATATAAAATCAACTTGATTACACCAATAACACTTTAAGGCTTATCGAAGAGCAGAAAATGCAAGTAACAAAGTAGATATAGATCTAGAAATCAAATCATGTTTTATCAAGATGAACAAGAGAGGATAGGATGGTAGAAAAAAGGGAGGGGGGTGTTAAAAAGATATGAACGTGGTGGGAAAAGCTACAGGAATAATAACAAGAAGACGCAAATCAAAGTAAACAGATGATCCAGAAGATCTTTGAACTTACAAAAGCAGGACACCAGACGTTCAGAGAACAGGAATTGGATAAGGCAATTTGAACGGAGCCCGAGGAAGAGGGTGATGAGAAGTTCAGTTAACTAGACAACTTCAAAGTTTGAGCCTGTTGCATGTACAAGAAAAACAAGAAGACTGTTGGCTTGGGTCTTGCGTCATATGTAGAAGCATTAATTGGAAGAAAAACAGTGACATCATGAAAGTAAAAAGATGTTCTGAAATAATTGAGATATGAGTAAAGGAGGAAGCAACGAATAATATGTATATATATGTATATATATATATATATATATATATATATATATATATATATATATTATATATAAAATAGAAAAGGGCTAAACTTTTGTTAGAAGTGAGAACTGCGCTGACCGGAATGAAATGAACGATGCCAGACAAAAATGTTAGAAAACGTTGAAAGGGTTTTGGGGAAACTTTAAAAGTTTAAAAACTGAGTAAAATTATCAAAGAAATAATGACATTAAATTCTCGTTTATTGCCCAGAACAAAATGCAGCAAGTAGTTTCTTCGAATAAGAATCCTGATAAGTCTCATAGTAAAACTCATCCTAAAAGGTATTTTTCGCGAACAAGGAGATGGATGAAGAAATTGAACCAATTAGTAATACAGAAACCATGATCTCCATCTTCATAGTTAGACATCCATTTGTGCAAAGCTTTCACTGTGAACAACATCTGGCATGAACAAAGACAATGAAATTAGTGATAGAACGTCAATTATGTGATGTCAATTATGTGTATTTCCACCTGACTTGTTGAATCCCTGCACTGGTGATGTTGAGAAACTTTGAAAGAATATCAGGCATTGTTGAAGAAAGGCACAATATAACTAATGTGCATTATACTGCTGTAGAAACTAGTGAATATAAAAGTTCAAGATAAGTCTGACGTTCAGAACTGAACGACCTATATGTCTCTCGTAGTTACAGCAACCACGTGCCAAATTAAACTATCTTGGAAACAATAGAGCAGAAGATAAGAAGTGTAACACATTCCTTAGGGACTGGATTGGAATAACTGAAGATGCGGAAATGTACTGATTTAAAAAGAAGCGTAGGCATGTTACGTAAAATCCAATTTGTAGACACAGAAAGATGGACAGCATGTGAGAGCAAACGAAGAAAATGCTTAAAACCGCTGGAACTGTTTTATCAGAGAATGTTAAGCCTTACAGGGCCAGAACTTGCT
>NC_051411.1:14405690-14413190 GCF_015228065.2 Penaeus monodon
GTGTTTCACCTGGACAGCCCAAAGGGGGGAGATGTCCCCTATGGGTTTACCATGGCAGTCTCTGACCGATTCACAGAACTCGACATCCTGTTGCTCTGTGGGAGCTCTTTATGTGCGTAACACTCAAAGCAGCCCAGGAGTCCATTGGTGTACGCCCAAGGGCAAGGCAGAATTCCATCTCCCTGGAGACATTACAGGCCACTGAAGCATGTCGCATGGCTTGGCTGAATGGTTATCAAGTCTTGCGTCGCTCCATGGTGTGTAGGGCTCGGACACTGCTGAGAAGGGACAAGGAACAGTTCATCAGGAATCTTGCTGAGGAGGTTGAAGGTCATTTCTTGGTAAACGACCAAGCCTTGAGAAAGCTGAACTCTAAGACCATTCACAGATGACTGCAGTCCGATCAGCGGATGGACAGATCATCTCAGATCATGTTGTGGTTCGTGAACGTATTTTGAGCAGGTGTACCAGCTAGACCCTCCAACAGTTTGCTTGGATGCAATGATGTCACAGTGCCGTGCCGGGCCCACCAATCAGTGGGAACCCCCTACCCTAACAGAGGGTTTGGATGGCGATTTCCAAGTGAAGAGTGGGAAAAACTGCAGGCATATGTGATATCCCTGCTGTACTTCTAAAGGCTGGGGGTGAACCTATGGCTCAGGGCCTGCATACAGTCCTGACTGCCATCTGGCAGTCTGGTACCATTCTCCCTGACCTGCTGAGGGGCGTGGTCATCCCTCTCTGGAAGGGGAAAGGGGATCATTGGGATTATAGCAACTACCGTGGGATTACACTGTTCAGCATACCAGGCAAAAGTTCTCGCCACATTCTTTTGAAACGGATCCACAACCACCCACTGAGGCTCAGAGAGGAGCAGTCTGAAATTTTCTCCTGGCAAGTCTACAATAGACCGTATACGAGTGCTTTGAGTAATTGTGGAACGCCGTTGTGAGTTTGGTCGTGGGTTGCTTGCAGCCTATATCGACCTCAAGAAGGCGTTTGACTTGGTGCATCAGGAATTGCTATGGGAGATCCTGAGTCTCAGGGGAATTCCGACACAGATTATAGGCCTAATAGCAAACCTTCATACTGGTACTGAAAGTGCTGTAAAGTGTGGTGGGGGTCTGTCGATCTTCTTCCCTGTTAATTCAGGGGTGAGGCACGGCTGTGTCCGTGCACCAACACTTTTCAACACCTGTATGGACTGGATAATGGGCAGAGCTACTAGCCAAAGTCATTGTGGAGCAACACTAAGCAATATCAAGGTCTCAGACCTTAACTTTACTGACGATACTATCCTATCTGAGTCCTTGGAATCACTGGTGGTGGCTCTTGATGCATTTAGCAATGAGGCGAAGCCTCTAGGCCTACAGGTCTTGTGGACCAAGACCAACATTCAGGACTTTGGGGATCTGTTAGGGGAACCCTTTCGGTCGATCCATGCTTGCGGCGAGGCCATTGAAGTTACAGAGAATTTTATATACCTTGGTACCGTAGTCCATATCTCTGGGCTGTCAGACCAAGAAGTCAATAGACAGATTGGTCTGGCAACAGGAGCCATGAACTCGATCAACAATAGCATTTGGAGATGTCGGTACCGGTGCAGAAGGACCCAAAACTGCAGTCTTCCCAAGGCCTTCAAGTTTTGCTCTATGGAAGCGAACCCTGGATGCCATCCAATGTCTTGGAGTCTCGTCTTGATGCCTTTTGTAACAAGTCCCATTGCCGGATCATGGGGTACAGATGCCAGGACTACGTGTCCAACCAGCGGTTACACCGTGAGACTGGCATGGGACCTGTTACTTGCATAATCCGGGATCGCCAAAATCAGGGGTATATGGGGCCCCAGGTCGTTTCCCTGTGGACGACCCTGCCCATCTGGTTGTCTCTCTCTGGGTGGAAGAGGCCTGTGGGACGACCCAGGAGATCATGGCTTGGGCAGCTCGACGAGACCTGTCGCGAAGAATTAGAGATGGGCTTTGGGCCTGCCTGGAGGCTCGCCTCGAGGGATCCTCGTGGCTGGAAGCGAAGGGTGGATGCGGCCATGCGCCCCCGTCGGCGTTAGCCCCTTGATGATAATGATGATGATGATTATTGTTATTACTATGACTGTTATTATTAGTAGTATCGTTATTATTGTTATTATTGCTATCATTGTTGTTATATATTGTTGTTATTACAATGATTATCCTTATTATCATTATTATTGACGTTGTTCTTTTATTATAACAGTCATCATCACCTCATTGTTACACTTTTATCATTTGATTGTTATCATTATTATTATTATCAATATCATTATTGTTACCATCATCATTATCATTATTATTATTATTGTATTCATGATGATTATTATTGTTATTATTATTATCATTATTGTTATTGTTATTGTTATTGTTATAGTTGTTGTGTTGTTGCTGTTGTTGTTGTTGTTGTTGTTTTTGTTGTTTTTTGTTGTTGTTTGTGTTGTTGTTGTTGTGTTGTTGTTGTTGTTGTTGTTGTTGTTGTTGTTGTTGCTGCTGTTGCTGCTGCTGCTGCTGCTGTGCTGCTGCTTGCTGCTGTGCTTGCTGCTGCTGCTGTGCTCTGCTGCTGCTGTGCTGCTGCTGTTGTTTCTGTGCGTGCTCTGCTGTTTATGTTGTTATTATCATTCTCATTAATGTCTTTATCGTGATGGGGTGTTGTCTTGTAGGCGGCAGACATCTTTGGTCAACATTTCGCGCCTCATTTTTTTCTGTAGCAGTAAAGCGTAGCAAGCTTCTGAAACTGTAGTACCTTTTGCCAGGAAGTCTATCATCTCACTCCATGCTGGTTCCAAAAGACTTTGAGCATGTCAAAAAGTCAGAGTCAAACTGCTTTCATTGTTTTCGCCTAGTTTTTTATTCATAGTGATGGACCCAAGTTTCATCCTGCGCAATTAGCCTGTCAAAAAAGTCCTACGGTTTTTTTCACATATCTAAAAGAACCTGGTGTGAGTAGCCAGGGAACCCATTGGACAGCAACTTTCCATATGGACATGATTATGAATGGTTTTGTCCACAGACCCAACACTAATCTTGACATCTTGGGCCAGCTTACGAACAGTTATACGGCGCTCTTCCAAAATGGCAATCTCCACTTGATGGATGGTGTCCTCATCCACAGATTTCCGAGCACACCAGAACCAGCGATGACAATGTTTAACAACGCCATATGCTGAGACATCCTCCCCATAACTTGCTTCCATGTGGTGTGAGGCCATTCAAGTACAAAAGAACTTGATCACTGCTCGCTACACCACTGGTTCCATTTTCACATCTTTCTGCACCTTCTCCGCTGTAACAGAAAAAACTGTTCTGAGCTAGGATGGAAATCAAACATATGACCTATAGAGATGTATCATTATGCATGTGAAATGCCAGCCTCCTAGAATAAGCGGAAGTGGGTTAGAGAAAATCTTTAATGAGCTCCCTTCGCTTATATATATATGTGTGTGTGTGTGTTGTGTGTGTGTGTGTGTGTTTTGTTGTGTGTGGGTGGTGTGTTGTGGTGTGTGTTGTGTGTGTGTGTGTATATATATATTATATATACACAAACATAAAAACATATGGGACAGAATATACCTATAATACAAACACAAAACATATATAAAATATATATATATATATATAATAATATATATATATAAAATTATATAAAATATATATATATTTGTATAGTATGTATATTTTATATATATTATATATATATATATATATATTATATATATATATATATATTTTATATAAAATATATATATATATATATATATATATATATATATATATATATATATATACATTGACAGTATATATATATATGTATAATACATACACACACACACACACATATATACATACATACGGAAATAAACGCATGATACATTCTAGCCGGAGAAAAGCTCGCAGCGGTGCTCTCCGTGATAAATCACTTGATATTAAATCACTGTCGCCCCTTCGATAATTATCCTTCACTTGTATATACCTCCATTCATCATCATTCTCGTTGTCCACGGAAAACCGAGAATCAGAGAGGAAAGACGAGGGACCGAAGGGGGAATCACGTGAGCTCATGCATAACTCATAACTCGATGATGTCATTAGATTAATTTTGATAATGAGAGCACATTGAAGATCGCCGGACGGGAATCTAATTCAGGATTTTTTTTCTTGTTCATAGCTTGCGTGGAACTATATGATTTCTTGAAATTTATTCATTGACTTAAACTGATTAATGATTACGGTTGATAACGGCAAGGAGATAAGAAAAACGAAAGAGGAAAGAGAGAGAGAGACAGCGACACACACACACACCACACACACACACACACACACACACACACACACACACACACACACACACACACACACAGAGAGAGAGAGAGAGAGAGAGAGAGAGAGAGAGAGAGAGAGAGAGAGAGAGAGAGAGATGAGAGCGAGAGAGAAATGAGTGAAAAACATGCAAACACACAAAAACAAATAGACACACACACACACAAAAGGAGATTGATATACACATACATAGAAAGCAATAAAAGTATGCTACCACGTTTTCCTGATACCGCTTATATTTTTCTATGAGATCCCCCCCCCCCCGTGGTTCCCCTAAATTTCACAATATATCTTTCTCTACAGTACCTCGCATACCCACGCCATCATTCCCAATCTTTATTTTTTCCCTCTCTCCCTTTTTACCGTTCTCTCTCCCATTCACAGAACAAGAAGGCAGATACAAATATAGAAAAAGTAAAGACTATTGTCCACACACCATTCTGGTCAAGAGGACAGTGGGTGAAAGCAAACATGCAAACTTAAAAGTGAAATTTCTGGCCCGAGGTTGTGTTCCCGACAGGAAATGTTCAGGAAGTTATTTGTTATTCACTTGGCTATAAGTGTCATAAGAACGGCCTAAACTTTTGCATTTGTTTCTGTCTATTGTTATTAGCACAAGATCAACGACGTCTTCATTATTTTCATTATTATTATTATTATAATAATGATTAATATTATCATCATTATCATTATCATTATCATTATCATTATCATTATCATTATCATTATCATTATCATTATCATTATCATTATTATTATTATTATTATTATTATTATTATTATTATTATTATTATTATTATTATATTATTATTATTATTGTTATTATTATTATCATCGTCGTTGTTATCGTCGTCCTTGTCATCATCACTATTATCACATCGTGAGTATTACATGTCTGTATTCATTTTTTCAATTTTCTATGCGCTTCTCGACACTTTATCGCCCATCTCCTGTTGCAGTTTTTTAAGCTTTACTAAAATCCACTTCGATTCACTTAATATAAATCTTAAACATGCAAAAAATGATTAAAAAACTTGATGAAATATCGACATCGCTGATTTTTAAAAGTCTGCAAGGTGAATGCGGCTTAGCGGGAGGGAGGGGAGAGGGGGGAAGGAGGGAGGGGCGTGGAAAAACGATTAGTCAACATGACAGCCTCCAGCCATCCATCGATCTCCTATTTTCGTGTCAAGCCGGGGTCAAGGTTCAAGGACAAGAAATAAAAGAAAAAAAAAAAAGACGAAGAAGGAAAGAAAACAACAGAACGAAAGAAAAACAGAATAAAGATCAGTTTTGACATGTCTATTTGTCAATCATTCTCCTGAGTCTCTTGAAGGCTTTGGTCGAAAAACATATCTTAGATGTTTCCTTCAGCGATACTCCCATGGACCTGTATCGCTCAGTCTCACGGAACATCCAGGAATCCAGGGCTTAAGAAGACTTACGTTGCCATTAGTCTACTATATTCAACCAATAAAGCGAAATGATTACCTGGCTGTCAGAACCAGCGCAGAAATGGACCGGGTCGTGGCGGTGACCGATTGCCTGTCATCATGCAGAAAGGAGACGTTGATCTTGGCGACAAGCAGTGCTGAAGTTGTTTCCAGTGGTGTTTCTTGGAAAAGAAAGATATTGGAAGCTTTTTTGAAGTTTATTAAGAAGTTCTTGTGAATAATTATGCTCGGACACTATTCATGTCAAGGTGCATAATTTTAGATAGCGTTTTGTATTAATTTGTGTTTATTATATCGTGTGTTTAGGTAAATAGATTTATTTTTCGTATGATAAAAATAACTTTTGGTTTTGGTTGCAGTGAAGAGGCGTTATGAAAAATGAAATTCTAAGTACTATAAAAACATATATATATATATGTGTATATGATATTATATATATATATATATATATATATATATATATATATATATATATACACATACATACATACATACATATATACATAGAATGGTACAAAGATATCAAGCTAATACGGTAAAGCACCAGCGTGAAATGACTTCACATGAAATAACAAAAGACCAGCGCCGTTCCTCTTTGGCCAAACACACGCATAAAACATGACACATAAACTCTCGTCATGGCGCCGTCTCAGGTTATGACAGACATCGCCATAATTCTGGAAACGACGCGTAACTCATCATTGATTATTCATTGCTTTATCGTAAAGTTAAAATGAATCTTTAGATGGCGAGTGAAGCGGAGAAAAATCTTAGGATCATGGATTTTTTTGGCGGAAAAAAAATTAAATCTCGTCTGAAGTGATTATTTTTGCTGAAAACGAAGCAGAGTGTAACAAAAATCGGATTTATGCGGCAGCCAAATCCGGAAGGGAAACTGGTTCGGCGATTGCGGTTTTTGGCAGATTCCGAAATCGCAAAGAAATCAACTAAATCTTTATATATTCTGGACGAGAGAAAATGTTCTTACAATACTGGCTGCTTCATTGAACGGTTTACATTCTCTCTCTCTCTCTCTCTCTCTCTCTCTCTCTCTCTCTCTCTCTCTCTCTCTCTCTCTCTCTCTCTCTCTCTCTCTCTCTCTCTCTCTCTCTCTCTCTCTCTCTCTCTCTCTCTCTCTCTCTCTCTCTCTCTCTCTCTCTCTCTCTCTCATTCTCTCTCTCTCTCTCTCTCTCTCTCTCTCTCTCTCTCTCTCTCTCTCTCTCTCTCCCTCCATCTACCCCCCTCCCCCTCTCTCTTACTTCTCGCTGGCTCACTTTCCTTCTCTCTTTTTTCGTCCCAACAATTTATATTCGCCTGTCTGCGCCTCTCCCTTATTCGCTCATGCACGAGACGCTCCCTTTCCGTATGCATTTCCAGCCACATCACTGCATGATTAGACAAGGCTTATCAAATTGCGCAACAATTTTTATCTCTCATAGATATCCGCACACGTCTCCATCCTTTTCTTTCTCTCTTCTTTTATCCTATCCCTATCTTTTTGCTTTTTTATCTTATCTTACCTCTTATCTCTCCGTTATAAATTCTGTCTAATATTGTCTCATCATTTATTTTATTTTTATCTCTTATTTTTTCTTTTTTTTTTATCTTTCTACTTACCTCTTATTTTATCTCGTTTCTCTCTCTCTCTCTTCTCTTCTTGCACAACCCACGTCCATTGCAGTCATCATCATCCTTATGG
>NC_051411.1:14423190-14440690 GCF_015228065.2 Penaeus monodon
ATGAAAAATATATATATATATATATATATATATATATATATATATATAATATATATATATATATAGTGTGTGTGTGTGTGTGTGTGTGTGTGTGTGTGTGTGTGTGTGTGTGTGTGTGTGTGTGTGTGTATGTGTGTGTGTGTGTGTGTGCGTTCATTCATGCATACGTTGAGTACGCATGCGTAAATGTGAGTGTCCGTATACATACGTGTCTGATCGGTAATTCGAGTCGATGAGCGATTGAGTGGATGCGTGTGCGTGCGTGTTTGTGTGTCTGTTTGTGTGCATGTGTATGCGTTTGTGCGTGTGTGTTTGTGTACGTGAGCATACGTGTGTGTTACATGTACGTACCTGTATTTGTGAGTATTGCGGGAGTGGGTGGAGGTTGAGAGTGTGACATAGATGTGCAAAATGGTCAAGTTAAGCGACGGATCGGGGAAGAAGAAGAATCGAACGAACGAATGAAAAAAAAGAGAAGAACAATGAAAGAAGAGAAAATGTAACATATCTGGAAAAAAAAAGAAAAGGAAAGATTAGAAACACCGCAAACAGGGCAACAGTAGTTGAACGAGGGAACGAGTAACAGGGTAGATTTACCTTACTGTGTAAAGCGCAGGAACAAGTGAAATGGCGCATTCTGATTGGCTGACGAAGGATATAAATTGGGGTGCCTTACCCTGACCATTTTCCCCAGCCTCCGGGCTAGTACAGTGGTAACGTGTCGGCCTCTCATCCGAGGGGTCGGCGGTTCGCGCCCCGCCCAGGCGCGAGAAGTTGCAAGTTGCCCGGAGGTTACTGCTGTGGCTGGGCACCACGGCAGGCAAGGACTAGGTTCACCCGAGTCAGCACCACCTGACACACGTGAGCGAGTCGGCAGTAGTCGACACAGGCCGGGCTCCCCTCATGGCATAGCCCGGGCGAGGCTAAGCTTCGCATATCGGACTTATCCTTACCTGACCATTTCAGACTGTTTCTGCTGTGTGTACCCTGAAGATGCCCCGGAAAGCAAGAGCTACCTATTCTGCTGCCGCCGCCCGTCCTGATGACTGTCCTGACGACCCTCAGCCTTCCGGCTCGGCAGGTACCCGACGTTTTTACGATTACTCGTCGGACGACGAGGACGGCGAGAGGTACGTGCCACGGGGAAGGTTTTCGAGGACAGTGACGTCAGCAGCGACAACGGCGATGATTCGGATCTAGATTACGTGTCCCAACAGGACACTACTCTAGATTCAGATGAGCCGTTGTCAGCCGATTTGGAGCGAAGGCCGGAGAAGACGGCTCCCGGACAACCTGGGTTCCGGTGGAGGAAGGAGAATGTCCCCAGGAAGTTTGGTTTTGACGTCCATCCTGGGGTCAACATCCCCCAGCTGGACGCCGATTCCAGCCCCTGGAGATATTCTCCCACTTCCTCACCGACGAGCTCATGGAGGTGCTCGTCCGCGAGACAAGCCGGTAAGTTCACGTAATTTATCTTATTGGATATATACATATACATATAATTCGTGAATATAAAATAATTATGCAATAAATGTGTACAATGACTATAATGTTTGCATTCTTGTCTTTCTAGGTTCTACCGTCAAAGGTCAGTGCCTAGTTCTTCTCCTATGGAGTGGATAAACACCTCCCGTTCCCGCTCCCCGCTTCCGCATCTTCAGGGTATTCACTGTCAGATCCTGACGCCTCACATGTGATACCGCCGATGTAATCTTTGCTACAGTCGTGGCGTGAGGAAGATGACCAGGATGATGTGTTCAGGGTGTGATGTTTCTCTCTGTCGGGTTTCATGCTTTGAGGAATATCACATCCTGAACGCATCTACGCCTAGGTGATCCTCACACCACGACTTTGTATATGCTGTAAATGTATAAATTTACATATAAATAAGTCTTTGCATATTCTCCTATACTACACTTTACTCCTTTACACACTAATATGAAATAAATATCAGAAACTAGCAATCTTGACATAGAAGCACCACCAATATAAATTTATGAATATAACAAAACTGTGAATATATACTGGATTGGCCAGAGATCTTATATAGTATTCACGAAGTGATGATGTAAAACCACGTGAAAATACAAAAAAAAAAAAAAACTATAAAAACACTGAACACATTATATATGGAATGATAATATAAACCTGTTGAAACGAGAGTTGAAACTTGAAAAAAATTGCAAAAAAAAAAAAAAAAAAATACAACAAAACCTGCGGATTCAATTCTATGATACCACACACTGCTGATCAATTATATCCTACAGTCTTGATTTATCAGAAAATATGGCAAATAGAGACCTTAGAAAATAATAATACTGAAAATACAACATAGGTTCTTAGTATTACGAAGAAAAGGCAAGGGATGCTGGTATTGGGCATGAGCGGTCGCGCATGCTAGGGTGCCGATATAAGCCCCCGGCAGCGGACCCGGGCCACTAAGAATACAACCCGAGAGAGAGGGCGTGCGCATCGGGAAGTCAGCCGTTGGCAAAGGGTTAATGAGCGATTTACACATATTTTGACAGTTTGGGCGGTTTAAAGGACCTTGAAAAACTACATTATTGATCAGTATTATATATTCATGGACGTCAAAAAGTCAAAAGTATTAGTTGAAATAAAAAAGGTAATGGTGAGAAAATATCAATAATCATCATTCATTATCATTATCATTATAATTACTACATAATTATCATTATCATTACTACATAATCATTATCCTTATCATTACTACATAATTATTATCATTATCATTACTACATAATTATTATCATTATCATTACTACATAATTATCATCATTATCATTACTACATAACTATTATCATCACCATCATCATTATCATTACCATTACCATTACCATTATCATCATCATCATCATTATTATCCTTATCATCACCATCACCATCATCATCATTATTATTATCATTATCATTACCATTATCATCATTATCATTATTACTATTATTATCATTATTATTGATTATCATTAATATTATGTTGAAAATTACAGCAATAATAACGTTTATAATTGCAATAAAAATAAAGATGATAATCATAATTATAATGAAATAAAGATCATAATTATAAAAATAATACAATAAAGATTATATTGATAATAATAATAAAAATGATAATAATGTTGATGATGATGATGATGATCATAATCATAATCATAACAATGATAGTATTATTAATAATAGTAAAATTAACAATGGTAATTATTATCATTATTATCAGTATAATGATAATAACATTAAGAACAATGATATTAATGATAATAATATTGATAATAAGACGAATAATAATGATAATGATATTTATATGATAATGATGATAATGATGTTAATAAAACTAATAATGATAATAAATAGAAACAACAATCATGATAATTTCTATATATGCGTACACTCGAAACACAAACTACTGTAAAATTTTACGTCTTGTTATCGAAAAAAAATAACGTCGTATTTTCTTGTTAAGTTATCCAACTGTTCCTTGAACTTTTATGGTTTCTGATTTTCTGATCAACCAAGCCACCAAGCTAATATTTATGCTTTGCTAACACTCCTGGGTACAAAATATAGCAACGTGAATTAACAATCATTCATCATCGTGAATATGATGCAGTTCACAGTAATACATATAAAGGCAGGAATAACAAAAGATAGAACGGTGAGGAAATAAAGTATTATATGGTGTTCAAAAACGCACAAACCGCAAACACACACAAGTACGTAAGGAACACATACACTTCCTAAATTTAAACATATACGTCGGTGAAAGCAATACCCTTATCCAGACTTTTTTCTATCCTTCATTCTTCTTTCACGCAGCGTACTTTTACATAAATTTTAGTGAAAAAAAAAAAAATCAAAGTGACATTTGTTCATTTCTCTAGCAAATATGGTTCACACGCTCGAACATTACGCTATGAGTTAGCACCTGTACATTGCCTTGTTCCAATACCAGTGGTAGTTTGTCCTTGTCCACACCGGTCTTTAATATGTTATGTGAATTAAAAGGTTCTCGTATTACTCGTGTATCGAGATATGAATCGTTTAATCTTTTACTTCTGATGACGTTGTCACGGTATTAAAAACATTCTCTAAAATAAGTACAATTGATCTTTGACCTGTGATGAATTTGCAATCACAGTATTTAAGTCATTTTGAAGTTTGCAGCACATCGTATAAAAAAATGCAAATTGATATTTTACAACGTTTTATACCTTGTTTAAATCTAAAAAAACAACGACTTCCCTCTTGTCATTTCCTTCATATGCTTCAACTGAATAACATCTTCCTCTCTACTTTTATTTGACCGAAAGATTTTTATCATAATCGATATCCGTGTTGAAACAATGTCATATTACCGTCTTGACTTTACTCCCAAGGCTAGTATATCCGTCTGTACTGTGGCTTCTATTTTTTTTTTTACTTATTTTCTCATATATATATCTCGATATCATTCCTTCTTTTATTAAGTACATTTTTGTTATCCCCAGGCGTCTTTCTTGTCATACTTGTCACTTGTTTTCTATTACTTCTTATATCACTGAGATAATGAAACTTCCAGGCCACTTCAGATAAACCGCGTAGGAAAAGTCTTTGTCTTAATTGATCATAGATCTTGTGTTTGTGTGTGTGTGTGCGTGTGTGTGTGTGTGTGTGTGTGTGTGTGTGTGTGTGTGTGTGTGTGTGTGTGTGTGTGTGTGTGTGTGTGTGTGTGTGTGTTTGTGTTATTTATGGCTTACCTCGTTTACAAGTAGCTATATCTTCACCTTGAAGTCATACTTCATGAGTTGACACTGAAACAATCTCCCCACAATCACTTCATTCCAGTTATGTTGTGCCATTGTTTTACAAATCTTGAGTAAGGTGACATTCAGAGAAACTATTGCCCATGCATTGGTTAGCCTTTTCCTCACATCGCTGATGTACTGAAAAGGCAAGAGCACCCTCCCCTTAGCACCAGTGTTGTTAAGGGAGTTGTTATAACAGAGTTAAGATGAACAGTGAGCTCACGAAGTTGAAGTCAGCAACTTCAGCTCGAGATAGCTCCTCAGGGTGTAACTCCTTTGGTATGAAGGTAGTGCACGCATCTACTAAACACAAACACCTATTACATATACATGTATGTTTATATCAACACATTTAAATAGACACTAGAATATTAGTGTGCAAAATAATACATTTTTTTACAGAAATAAAATAAATAAATAGATTAAAAAAAAAATAAATAATAGATAGGCAAACAGGAGTAAAAGCTAAACTAATGAACCAAACTAAGAACAGAAAAAAATATTTAACAAAACATAAAATATACACACAAAATATCTATCGTATAATGAAATATAAGTACAAGTATTAGCAATTGTGTACAAACAAAAGTAAGAGTAAAACAAAACTCAAGAGAGGCAAAAGGAGAGGCAAACCTTTGACGATCATAATGGCTTGTCAAGTAATTAGGTTGTATTTAGTTGTATGGCTGTTAGAGCATTGCTAAGCCCTAGTTTCATCTTGTCAATAAACAAAGATTCCGAAACTATGAGGTCAAATCTGTTGGAAACCGTGGGCAGAATTTTAAAATCTGCCAGTGTACGAGTAATATAGGGTGTGTGAAAGATGCCGGCTGCTGAGAAAGGTTTCCCGAGGAAAAACAGATCCTACGGACTTACCCATGTATTCTAAAATACGTTGTTTAAACCAACGTGATGTTGATCCAACATACCTAGCATTACAGCTAGGACAAGGAAATAAGTAAATAATATTAGAACATTTCTGGGGGTGGTAGTACTTCCTTTTGTTGTAGGTAAGTGTCTATGGTGTGGATATTATTTGCGGATACAAAATTAATTTAATTTAATCACTTTTGCCATGGCGCTATCACTTTTGCCACGGCGGTGACTTCCCCTACGACACCTGCGTTTGTCTTCTCAAGGTGATATGTCGTTTTCTCGCCGTGAGAGCTGGCTCGAGCCAGCAGTCGGAGCGCAGGAATTTTTACGACTGCTGCGACGAGGAATTGAACTCCAGTGGACCATCGCGGCAGTCGCGCGCGCGTGTGCGTGTGCGTGTGCGTGTGCGAGTGCGTGTGCGTGTGTGTGTGTGTGTGTGTGTGTGTGTGTGTGTGTGTGTGTGTGTGTGTGTGATTAGATATATATGAATAAATATATATATGTATATATAGAGAGATAGATATATGTGCGTATAGTGTGTGTGTGTGTGTGTGTGTGTGTGTGTGTGTGTGTGTGTGTGTGTGTGTGTGTGTGTGTGTGTGTGTGTGTGTACGAACTCAGTGCTGCTATCGTTAAAGCTTACAGCTCACTATAACCCGTAGCTCGTCCAGTATATAACCATGTTTACACTCATCGTGTCGAGCGGCAATGCCCCTTCCTGCCTACAACTACCCACACGTTGGCAAGTAAAAGCATGCGTTGGCCGGCACTTAATGCACCGCCGTTAGTCTGTGACTGAGGCACGAACTTGAGTAATGATTTTCCATTGGCACGCCCGGAAGAAAGTCTGGGGTCGCCTAAACTACCGGATTTCGCCCGTGGGAGATCTGTCGACCTTAAATGTCACATCGGGATTCGATATTGGGTCCTTATCATATAGGCAAGCCCTTTAGTCGGACTCTCCATTGTTCATATTTTTATTTGATCCGATCGGAATCGATAAGCCTTTCAATAAGATTATAGTCGGAGTGGAAACGCAGAAAGAGAATTTTTGTGTAATATCAAATCTAACTCTTAACTTTATTATTTAGCATTACATTTACTGTGGATATTGATTAATGATGATTAATAACACATTTCTCCTTTATCAAAAGTTGAAATACATTTTTTTCTTTCTTTATGTTCTTTACAGCATCGAAATAAAATACATAATACACTAAATAAATAAATAAATAAAATATGAAGAAGTAGGGTAGATGATGTTACAGGATGTTGAAAATTATGTTCTCTGATGAAGTGTATAGACAAAAAACGCACAGTCAGATATTCAAGCACTTATGTTAGGGGTCAGTTGCTTCGAGTACATATAAAACTTTGGAAATACAATCGTTTCAATTCCTAGTTTTAAAACATAATTAGCTAATTAATTTCGTGAGCGTTTAGTCAGACCGTTAACTATATCACCAAAGCATTTATTTGTTCTCAAAGTACTCGCTACAAATTACTTGCTCTGGACTATTCTAATTTGAATTTTCATTACAATACGTACGATACTGATATATCTATTTTGAAGATGCATAACATCTGAAAAAACAGATACGTAAAGTGTTCATGTATTTATTATGATATCCTTACCATTATAGGACAATAAGTCTTTAAGGATCATTATTTTTAATAAACATGAAATATAACTTCTGGACAATGGAGATGGGAATACAAAACTAACATATCTCATAAATAGAAGCATTACAGCGGAAGCAAAGACAAAAACAAAGCAGCAGGTCTTTGATAATCAAGAAACAAAAACTCACTGATACTTAGTAATCTCAGCTTTCAAAACTCAACAGATGTGTTAGAACCTGATTGCAGAAATACCGGGAAATAGAATGCGGATCACTAATATATGCTCTTTGAATGTCACCATTTACTGGAAATTAAATTAGAATTTGATTAGAGCAAAGACTCCTGTCCTGCTAAATTCAGTCATAGACTTAAAAAAAGGATTAGAACGTATCAATTAATGCAATTAAATGTTCATTCTTTATTTCTCTTGCATAGCCCCATTTACTGGAATAAATAGATTGATACCAATATATGCATGTCGCGTTAAATATAGACGTAGACTTATAAAAGATAAACGTACTATGTTAGGAGATAGATGCAGTTGTTATTTCTCTTTCACATTACACAATTATCATAATTAATATATATATACCAATATAGCAGTGTGTTTGATGTGTATATATAGATGTATATATAGAATAGAAGATAGATGAGATGTGTAGTATTATATATTATTAATAATATAATATGATATATACTATACTTATATACACTTGTGTGTATATAATATAGATAGATAATAATAGATAGATAGATAATATAGATATATAATAGATAGATATATATATATAATATATTATATATATATTATAATATATATATATATATATATATATATATTTTATATATATATATATAATATATATATTATATATATATATTATTTATTTTATATATATATATATATATATATATATATATATATATAATGATGATAATAATAATAAACTACACACACACACACACACACACACACACACACATATATATATATATATATATATATATATATATATATATATATATATATATATATATGTGTGTGTGTGTGTGTGTGTGTGTGTGTGTGTGTGTGTGTGTGTCTGTGTGTGTGTGTGTGTGTTAAGGCGAAACGCTGCTGTAAAAGGAACATTTGCTTGAGTTTGCTGGTCAGAACCATTGAGGTTGAAAAGCTGTGAAGGAATTCCAATATAACTTTTCACTCCCCCCCCCCAACACACACACAGAGGAAATTCGTAGTACTAGACCCCAGGAAAACTTCGATCTCTCTTTTTTGCTATTCCGTAAATCTGCTTTTCGACTCACGTGAAAAAGAACACTTCTTTCTCTGTTGGGCATTATCATAACGTGTGCACCCTGACCTTTAGGCTTGGAGAAGTTCTAAATAATTCATACATGTACACATTATGAAACACGCATGTGTCATGTGCAGTGTTTACATAAGGTCGCCAAACACAAATTGCTGACGAGTCAGGCAAAAGAAGAGTGAATCCATGACTCTGTGATGAAGCAAAAAATAATTTCAGCTTATCACGTGAGAGTCAACAGCGAAGAGAAGAGGAAAGTATACACACGCGAAATCGCAAGCATATGTACTTTCCTTTTTTTTAAAGTTCGTATCACATGGATAATAAGTACTCATTATGTGTTTACTTATATTTCATTCAACTCTTATTTCTAAACATAATTAACATTAGAAAGATTATACCCAGAAGAAAACAATCTTAAGTCAGTAATGATTACACTAATTATATACATCATAAAAAGTATTACACTAATTATATGCAACATAAAAAAATATTACACTGATTATATGTAACATAAAAAGGACATGAAACAGGAATGTGACGATGATCAGTACTATTTTTCCTCTGGTTATCAGTGTTGGTGTTTTTAACAACTAAAAGGCTAATAATAAATCTTAGAACCATGAAATTACTATCAACATGGATACGACATACTATGATTCATTATAAATTTAATATGCATTAATTAGCCTCTACGGAAAATAACATCCGGATTCAATTACTACATGTCAATTACATTTTCTTCTCTTTTCCATTTAACGCAATTCGTCAAGTTGAGAAATTGTATAATCATATTATGTGATATAAAAGAAGCGTGACATATAACTGACAGATTATTTTTAGACAGTTCCAATTCCGAATTTATCAGTGTTTGCATCAAGTAATATCATTTAACAAATCTGATTATATTTATCCCGTTGCAGCATGAAGGCACCATTGATTTTGGTCCCTATAATGATGTAAACTGATGTAAATTGCAATGAATACAGACAACAGTGATAATAATAAGAATTCCGACAATACTATACTAACTACCAAAATCCGAATAAATTAAAAGAAAATTTTATTTCCTTTTTTTTTTTTTACATATTTATCTTTTTTCAGATATACTCAAAATGCAACACCAAAAGAAAAACAGGCTTGCAACTTCTGTATTCATGCAGCAGGTCGCTTGGAAGGGGAAACTTCTATTCCAATGACACTGGGTAAAATAGGCCGAGCCGAGTTATTGGGGAAATTTGTCAAGATAAAGTGATTTCTGACACAAATGGCACCCGAGGAGAAAATGTCCGAGCTTCTACGAGAAAACAGTCGATAACAGCCGATAAAGGCGGGAGTACCAGAGGGACGCTGGAAGAAAAGTCTTGCAGAACAATATTGCTTTTTTCTTAGCGTGGGAGAAAACTATTGTTATTTTCATCATTATTGTTATCAAATTCTAATTGTTATTATTATTTTTATTATCATTATTATTATTGTTATTATTATTATTATTATTATTATTATTATTATTATTATTATTATTATTATTATTATTATTATTATTATTATCATTTTTATTTTTATTATTATTATTATTATTTTTTATAATTATCATTACCGATATCATTGTTATAATAATAATAATAATAATAATAATAATAATAATAATAATAATA
This sequence comes from Penaeus monodon, assembly GCF_015228065.2. Taxonomy (NCBI): domain Eukaryota; kingdom Metazoa; phylum Arthropoda; class Malacostraca; order Decapoda; family Penaeidae; genus Penaeus; species Penaeus monodon. The sequence goes on from NC_051411.1 coordinate 14,433,458, forward strand.
ATAATAATAATTGTTATTATCGTTATTATTAGTAGTAGTACTATTATTATTATTATTATTATTAGTAGTAGTAGTATTGTTGTTGTTATTATTAGTATTATTTTTAATATTATTATATATTTTTTTTATTATTAATGTTTTTTTTTGTTGATGTTATTATTATTATTAATGTTATTATTATTATTATTATTTTCTTTTTTTGAGTAATAGTAGTAGTAGTATCATTCTTATTATTATTATCATGATCATTATTATTAATATTGTTATTATTATTTCTAGTAGTACTAGGTGTAATATTAGTAGTAGTAGTAGGAGTAGTAGTATTACTTTTATTATAATCATCATTAATATCATTGTTCTTATTATTATTATCATCATCATTGTTATTATCATTATTGTTATTGGTATTATTATTATTATTTATATTACCTTTTTCATCATTTATCATTATTATTGCTATTATTATTATTATTATTATTATTATTATTATTATTATTATTATTATTATTATTATCATTAATATTATTATTATTATTTTAATAATAATAATATTTTTTATTATCATTCATAGTAGCTGTACTGCTATTTTTATTATATCTTCATTTTCATTATTTTCACAACTTGTATTTCTTTAATTTCTGTTATCGTTGTTATCATCATTATCAATATTTTCTTCTTCTTCTTCTTTTATTATTATTATTATTATTATTATTATTATTATTATTGTTATTATTATTTCATTATATATTATTATTATTATTATTTATATTATTATTTATTATTATTATTATATTATCTTATTATTATTATCATATCATATTATTATCTATTAAGATAATCATTTTTATTATAATTTAATCATTATTGTTATTTCAGTCATTTTTTTTTTATTGATCCATACCATTATGCTTACTGCTGTTGTTATTTTATTACAGTTATTATTATCATCATTATTATTATCATTATCATTATTTGTATAACTAACACTATTAGTATGAATGATACAATTATTATTAATATCAGTATTAGTATTACTATCATTGATATTGTTAATAAATAAAAACTATATTATACATTATCATTATTATCATATTAGTAGTGTGTTATATTGTTGTTGTTGTTATTGTGTGGTTTTTGTTTTTTGTTGTTATCATTTTTTTTATTATTATTGTTATTATTATTATTATTATTATTATTATTATTATTATTATTTTTATCATTATTCTTATTATCATTATTATTATTAAAATTACCATTAATTTTATTATCATTATTATGATCATTATTAACATTACTCATTATTATTATAGAAAATATCAACACTACAGTTGTTATTAACATAATAACAGCATGATAACAGCATTATCATTATGTTTGTTGTTATCATTATTGATATGATTAAATTTTATATTCATCATTTCTATTATTATTGATATTATTATAAATACTACTACTCCTACTACTACATATAATAATAACAACAACAAAAGCAAGAAAAGCAATAATCAGAAATAATAATATCATTACTGATATATCATTGTTATTATCATTATTATTATTATTATAAATATTATTATCATTATTATGTGTTTATTTATTAATATTATCATTTTTATTATTATTATTAGTAGTAATATCAGTACTAATATTATCATTACTATATTATATTATCTATTTTATTATTATTATATATATTTAATTATTATTAGGTTATTTTAGATTATTTTAATTATTGTTATATATGTATTATAAGAATATACTATATAATAAAATAGTAATAATATAATAATAATAATAATAATAATATATAATAAATGATAATAATAATAATAATATAATATAATAAATAATATAATAATAATAATAATAATAGTTATAGTAATAGTAAGAGTTTTGTTATATTATACTAGAGATGATCATGAGATGTGATCATATCATGATGTGATGAATTATTATGATTATTACATTATATTATATATATAATATATTAATTAATATTTTATTATAAGTATATTAATATTATTATATACATATATATATCATCATCATCATATTATATTATTATATATTATTATTATATTATAATATTATATTTTATAATATTATATCTTGTGTGAGTTGTGTATTATTACTATAACTATAACGCATCATATTACACATACTATTAATGTCCTGTATCAGATCATAAATATTAAACATAATAATATCATTGTTATATATTAGTATATTATAGTATTATTATATATGTGTTATATAATTATTATTATCAGCATATTATGTATTGTATCAATATCATATATTGAATTATATAAGTTATTTATATGGTTACAACATCAGATCAATTAATATCTTATCATCGTTATTATGTGTTGTTACTCATTATCTTTATTATTGAATTATGATGAATAATGATGAGATTATTAATACTAATAACATCATACACAGATCGAGAGATAGAGCTTGGTGTATGACAGTGAGAGGAAAAAAGGCAAGGCGTCGAGTAAAGGAAATTAAAGGACTCGGAGGTCACTATATGAATGTAAAAGCTAGAAAATGCAAACTGAGTCTAGCAAAGATGGTTCAGGGATTTGAAACTGACATGCCACAGATTGGATCAACAATAAATTTGATGACGTACCCAAGTTAACATAGGGACATGTGTGCAAGACAGAAAGATACGTTGAAATATGCATAGCCTCATGAACTGGACAGATCTATGATCAATGTCATACTAACAGAGACACATACCTGATACAAAGTTCAGAAGTCGGACAAAGACGTTGTGACAACACGAAGATGCAGAAGGGACACTAATCGGCAGGTGGATAGATAAGAGTTAGATTGTCCAGTTGATTAGTGTCATGGAAATTGGAGTGGACGGAAGGTTTGCAAAGAAAGTGAGGGAATCTTATCATAAGGATCGCAGGTGATGTTAAGAGATTCCAGGAGTTTGTCACCATGTTTGTGAGCATGATACTATTCATACTCAAGTAAAATTGCAAGTGGGAAAGAGTATAAACTTAACACTACTCTTTAGGATGATTAAATTATTCAATGAAAACAGTATCCTAATACGCTACTCATTTTAGTATATAGAGCATGAATTTGATCAGAAGTGGGGTTAGTCAAAAGGAGAAGATTGGGGCATAGAATTACGAAGAGATAAAAGAAGTGAAGATTTCTATTGGATTGAATTGTAAGGTGAAGAGAATGAGGAGTATACGACGGCTGAGTTAATTACCAAGTGAGAAGAACAAGTACTCATTAATACTGGGCAGGCAATTCAGATATGGAGAGGAAATACTGGAAGGATGACTGAAGTATGACAAGACAGAAAACTGAATGCTGGTGCTGCCAAATGAGTAGACGATATATAAAAGAGGAGAGTGTGGCCATCGTAGACATGTGAAGGATTGCAGGAAAGGGCACACTAATCTGGCTATGGCGTGGATAGACTATAAGAAAGCTTATGACTTCGTTCCCCATAGTTGGATTAGTGAGTGCATGGAAATGTTTGGAATAGTGGTAACGTGAAATATTATAAAAAATGTAGTGGATATAGTCTTAAGTTCAAATGATATGAACTAATAATTAAAATTACAATATAATTCAATGGAATATTGCAACATATAATAATAATATCGACATAATACATTATTATTAATAGTAAAATAATAATATCGATAATAAAATAAGGATTAAATTAATAATATATATAATAATTAATAATATATCAATAATAAAGAAATATAATCTAATAATATATCAACATAGATATATAACATGAATAATAATAAATGTGTGACGAATATAAAAAATTGGTTATATTATTACTATGATGATGATCATGATGATGATGATCATGATCATGATGATGAGTGAGATATATTATTGTCATTTACTATTATTATTATAGTTAATGTAATTATTAAGGATATTATATATTGATTTATATTTAATATTATTAATTAATAATTATTATAACTTATATTATATCATCATCATATCATATTATTATTAGTATTATTATTATTATGTATTATATTATTATATGATATTATATATTAGATTATGTAATGTTGTTGTTGGTTATTACTATACTATAAGCTATCTACTTATCACTACTAATATAAATGGTCCTTGTGGATCAGTCATCATATTAGAAAATTTAAAAATTATCATTGTTATATTTTATGATATTATTATTATTATATTATTTATTATAAATTATTTTATAGATCAGCATATACTGTTATTGTGTATCATAATTCATTAATATTTGAATTATGATAATTATGTTTTATAATGTACAATCATCAATATCAATTAATATCTGATCATTCGTTATTATGTTGTTGTTATTATCATTACTGTTATTAATTAGAATATGATGATAATAAGATGATGATTATAGTTATATAATACATTCTATCTCTCACAAGTAAATCTATATTGTTGTGTTATAAGATTATATCATTATTATCATTATCATTATTGTATATATTATTGTATGAGATATATCAGTATGTTTATGATGCTGTATATTTAAAATTTTATCATACCATAATTATTGCGTAATATTATTAGTATTATTAATGATTATTTAGATTATATTATTATGATTATATTATGTATTAATTACTACCCAGAATTATTATTGATTATTATTATATTATTATTATTATTAGTTACTTAAATCATGATTACTGTTATTATGTCGTTATTTTTATCGTTATATTATTACTATGCATACATATACTCATATTATATTATTCTCCCTATGCCATTATGATTACAATAGTATCATTGATAATTATCATATTATTATATTTGTTAAGTATCAGTATTGTTGTTATATCGATTATTATAGTTATTATTATGTATTGGATTGATAGTTACTAAGTATTTGAACATTGTTCATTAATAGGTATTATAGACTAAGTATATTCATTCATAGTGCTGTTATTGTTGTGGTTGTGGTCTGAGAAATTCTTAACTTCTAGTCTTCTTTTTTATCTTTATATTTGCTATTATTACTATTATTATTATATATATATTATTGTGAATTCATTGGTAATATCATTTTCATTTTTTATTAACATTATCATTGCTGTTATAGTCATTCTTATAATTAATATTTTTACATTTACTAGTATTATCATTAATAACATTATTATCATTGCTATTATCAATACCATTATTGTCAATATTATTATCATAATAATAATAATAATGATAATAATAATGATAATCATTATTATCATTAATATTATCAGCATTATTACTATTATAATCATTATTATGTTGAATATTATAATTTTTATATTTATCAATAGCATTACCACTGTTATCATTTTCATTATTATTATTATCATTATCTTTATTATCATGATTTGTACTCTTATTATCATTATCATTATCATTATCATTATCCTTGGTAATATGCTACATTATTTGTATTGTCATTTTCATTATTATAATCATTTTATCACTATTATTGTTGTTGTAGTTATTATTATTATTATTACTATTATTATTATTATTATTATCATTATTATTATTATTATTATTGCTATTATTATTATTATTATTATTATTATTATTGTTATTGTTATTATTATTATTATTAATATTATTATTATTATTGTTATTATTGTTATTATTATTATTATAATTATTATTATTATTATTATTATTATTATTATTATTATTATTATTATTATTATTATCATCATTACTTTTATTATTGCTTTTATTATTACGAATGAATCATTTATGATTATCATAAACATGCTTATTATAATTATTATCTTCATTTGTATTATTATCAGTACTATTATTATTACTATTATTATAATAATCATTATAATCATCGTTATCATTATCATCATTATTATAAGCATCATTATTTTCATTATTATCATTGTTCTCATTATTATTTTTTTTATGATTATTATTATTATTATTATTATTATTAGTAGTAGTAGTAGTAGTAGTAGTAATAGTATCAATAGTAGTAGTAGTAGTTGTATAATCATTATGATTATCATCACTCCTATGATTATTTTTATGATTATTATCGTTTCATAATTATTAGTATTTTAATTCACAATTCCTGATTATTACTTTTCCTCGTATTCACCAGCGCTATAATTAGTAGCAGTATAACTATCATTATACAAAATCTTATTATCTTTTTGTTCACGTTGTTGCTCTTTTCTATCTTGATTATCCTCTATTTTTTCAGTGTCAATATCATTAACTATTACTATTGTCACTAACACTATGTTCAATAACTAATAATGTTATGACTTTCTTCGGTGTGTTTTTGGCAGTATTGAAAAGTGCGCTGGAAATCCCCGATCAAATATTCCCGGAAAAATTGATAAATCTTTTTGAAATTTCACTTGTAAGCCGGCAATTCTGACAAAACATGTACAATTGTGCCATTTCGCGGATGACTCAATTGTTAAATTTGTTAACACTTTCTTTAGGAGAGGTGGAATTATATCATTATTATTATTATTATTATTATTATTATTATTATTATTATTATTATTATTATTATTGTTGTTGTTGTTGTTGTTTTGTTGTTGTTATTGTTATTATTATTATTTTTTTTTTATCATTATTATTATTATTTTCGTCATGATTATTGTCACTATCAGTATCCTTATCCTCACTGATATTATTGTTATCATTTTTATTATCATTATCATCATTTAATGCTAATATTATCATTATCATTATAATTATAATAACAATAATAATGGTAATGGTAATAATAATAATAATAATGATAATAATAATAATAATAATGATAATAATAATAACAATAATAATAATAATAATAATAATAATAATAATGATAATAATAATGACAACTACAACAATAATAATAACAATAATAATAATAATAGTAGTAGTAGTAGTAGTAGTAGTAATAACAGTAGTAGTAGTAGTTGTAATAATAATAATAATAATAATAATAATATTAATAATAATTAATATTATCTTTATCATTATTATTAGAATTATTGCTACTATTCATGTTATCATTATCATTTAATGATAATTTCTATCATTATCATTATTATTATTTTTTATTAGGATTATTATTGTTATCATTTCTCTTATTAGCATTATTATCATCATCACTATTATTATCATTATTATTATTATTATTATTATTATTATTATTATTGTTATGATCGCCACATTATCATAATAATA
>NC_051411.1:14453190-14455690 GCF_015228065.2 Penaeus monodon
TGTGCAAGGGAGGGAGGGAGGGAGGGAGGGAGGAAGGAAGGAAGGAAGGAAGGAAGGAAGGAAGGAAGGAAGGAGGAGGAAGGATGGAAGGGAGGGAAGGGAAGGAAGGGAGGAAGGAGGGAAGGAAGTGAGGGAGGGAGGGAGGAAGGAAGGAAGGAAGGAAGGAAGGAATGAAGGAAGGAACGAAGGAAGGAAGGAAGGAAGGAAGAAAGGAATGAAGGAAGGAAATGAGGAAGGAAGGAAGGAAGGTAGGAAGGAAACAATATACAAGCTCATTTGACAATAATTTGCAAAAAAATGTCGCTACGTCCGGGAGCAAATATCACTTACCTCTCGACAGTAAGAAATCCTGCTTCGCCTGACGCTCTTCTTTGCTGCCACCCAAGGGATAATGATTATAACGATGCACTTGAACTTGCTATTTGTTTTTTACGAGGCTGGCATGAATAAACTTGATTAAAATATATGAGACTTGTATGCTTGTATGTATGTATATATATATATGTTTGTATGTATGTATGTATGTATGTATGTATGTATGTATGTATGTATGTATGTATGTATGTTTTATATGCATGTATGTATGTATGTATTTTATTATGTATGTTTTATATGTATGTATGTATGTATGTATGTATGTATATATGTATGTATGTATTATGTATTGTGTATGTATGCATGTATGTATGTGTGTGTGTGTTTCTATGCGCACGCATGCGTGTGTGTAAAATAATGATGAAAAGCGGAGAAAAGGTACATTTTGTGTACTCATTTCCCCTCTCTAAGACGACCTTAAACGCACACGTAAAATCCCAGAAAAAAGCAAGAGATCAGAGGCAAGGCGTGCGTGGAAAACAAAAGGCTTAATCCATTAGTAAACATGAACCGAACCAATCTCGCGCGGCGCTGTGACTCGCTATCTGGTTCCATAACAGTGAATCTTGGGATGTCTGACTTCTCGGTTCCTGGTTCTTTTGTGTGTCTGTTTTTTTATTGTTATTTTTTGTGTGCAGCTTTTGCCTTTGCCACAAGGAGGGAAAAAAGAGGAATGAATAAAAATGAGGGGGAGAGAAGGAAGGAAGGGAGCGAGCGAGCGAGATGGGGAGGAAAGGGGGGAGGGAGCGTGAGGTGGTGGAGAGGAAGGAGGGAGAGAGGGGAACAGACAGACAGACAGACAGACAGAGATACAGATACAGATACAGATACAGATACAGATACAGATACAGATACAGACAGATAGATAAATAGATAAATAGATAAGTATGAGATAAATAGATAAATAGATAAATAGATAGATAAAGAGAGAGAGAGAGAGAGAGAGAGAGAGAGAGAGAGAGAGAGAGAGAGAGTCAGATATAGAGATAGAGATAGAGATAAAGATAGATAGATAGAGAGAGAGAGAGAGAGAGAAGAGATAGAGATAGAGATAGAGATAGAGATAGAGATAGAGACAGAGACAGAGACAGAGACAGAGACAGAGACAGAGACAGAGACAGAGACAGAGACAGAGAGGAGAGAGAGTGTGTGAGAGAAAGAGAGAGGGGAGAGGGAGATAAAGTGAGATAGACAGACAGACAGACAGACAGACAGACAGACAGACAGACAGACAGATAGAGAGAGGGAAAGATGAAGTAAGAGTGAGATAGGGGGGGGGATGCTCTGCTTTTTGCAATCGCTCAAGTTATTTTTTCCTTGTTTGTGTTTACGTGTAGTTTAAGGTAAACAACACTAAATAGATATCTTTTGAATGGAAATACGTAATCAATATAATAAGAAATATGACATAGCACTGCCATTAAGTAATTATCGGAAGACACTCGATTCTATATAAGCGTATTTATGTAAAATATATTCATGTCAGAGTACTAAACATATCCATGTATGTATATAGTTTGTATTTATACTATCTGCATACAATACATGCTGGTATTATCAGCAACCATCACGACGCATCTAAATAAATCATTAGGCCAACAGTTGCATTAAATCAATATCAAATAAATCCCAAACGTCCTCGGGCGGAATATCTCACGTTATAAATAATGGGCGATTAAAGGGGATTAACCAGGATTATAAGTTCATGTTCCAAGCTTCTTCAGACTTTGATCTTGGATGTGGCAGTTCCCAGTGTGGCAGCGCGCGTTGGCTTCAATGTCGGAAGGCTAAAGGCTTGGCTGTTTGATCTTCATATGTTGGAATATATGTATGTATGTATGTTCGAATGCTGGAAGGCCTGGGTTTCTGATGTTGAAAGATCTGAATGATGAATGTTCAAAGATGCAGAAGTGAATGGTGAATGTGGACATGTTTTAATATAAAAAAAACAAAAAAGTTTCGAGGTCGTGAAAGTTCCCATTATTTTATCTTCAAATGCTGAGTGACAAAATGTTCGAGTGCAAACAATCATAGATCTTTATTGTTGAAAGCTTTCATTGTTGAATGTTAAAAGACGAAAATGGAAATGCTGAATGTGGAAAGTCTTTGAATGTTTGATATGGAA
>NC_051411.1:14465690-14470690 GCF_015228065.2 Penaeus monodon
TCATCATATGTTTATATATTTATGTTTTGTGAATCTTGCTATCATTATTATCAATTTATTCTCATGGCTGCAGCCTCGTAAAACTTTGGCCTGATCTTCCTTCCTCTTATCTTCCTGAAGGAGATAAGAACTTTTAAACTTCTCGTGTTATCCGCAAGGGGAACCGTCCAGGTAAATGACGAAGAAGAATGACACGAAAAAGAAACGGAAAAAAGAATATCGAAAAGTGGATAAAGTAGGTAAATTTATAAAAGTGGATAAATTACGTGAATTCATAAATTCAATAAGTGATGATACCCCTGAGGACTTACAGAAGTTTCTAGACTTTTTATCAGCTTTAGTATCGAGACCATATTTTTTTCATTTGCATGTTATTCTTGTTATTTCATATTAGTGTATGTCCAGACGCGAAATTCATCATGGATCACATATTATATATCAACCCTTTTAGTGGTATTTGGCAGTAACTTAACATTACAGTTGTTTAGAAGGTATGAATCGAAATTAATATTCTCACAATGCAAGAGATGTATTCGACCGGTTTCGTACATCTCTTGTATTGTGAAGATATTCATTCTCATTCATACCTTTTATACATTTGCCAACATGAATACGGTTCATTACAGTTGTTGATAAGAAATGTTTTTTTTATGCAATATCTGAGTACACCGTTTATTAAGAGAACGTGTAGTTTATTGATACCTATACAATTCGTTCTTTTTTCTTTCTTTCTTTAGATATATAAAACTCTTGCAGATTATCCATTCCCACCTTCATTTGTGTTCCCTATTCCATTCTTTTCCATTTTAAGGTGAATATGAGTGTGAATTAAAGTAAAATACAGCAAAAAACATACTTATGCCCTAGTCCTGCGTTTTCCTCTTATTCCCGTCTATGCTTCGTTAACAACTTGTCCTACATCAATCCCCCCATCATGCACAGATACGGTAAAATGACGCGCGGATCCCCAGCGTGCAGTGACTCCCTGTCTGCCCGTCCTTGACAGCGTGCCGGCAGCCTGTATGAGATTGTTAGACCTTGTTACTCTCCCGATTCATAGTTCTGATGAGTTCAGAGATGTCCCGGATGTAGCTGCGGCAATTTCGTCATTCGCAGCTGCTTTTTTTCTCTCTCTCTTTCACCAATTCTACTTTTATTTATCCACCGATTGATTTAAGATTCGTTGCCTCTGATGATAAAGTTATTTATTGTCCTATAACCTTTCCTCTATCCTTCCTGTGTCTCATTTTCAACTCTTTGTCTTTTTTTCGTGAATTTTGTTTTGCACAATAACCTTTCTTCTTTATTTCCTAACTCCCTTTTTTCGCTTCTCTAATTTCTTCTTCTCTCATAAGCAAGTTTCTCTCCGGAAGACTTGTATGAGATATTTCTTTCACTCTTTCTTTTGGCTGCGCTTGCTTTATTTAATTTCGGCGCGCGCAGATTAGCATCCGTTCCGCGAAACCTGAGGAGGATGTGTTTCTAATTTGCAGACATTCCTGCCGCTTTCTAGTCACGCCCTCGTTTCTTCCCGTGCTTGTTTGAAGGAGAGTTCCTGTCTTTCTTTTTTCCAAGCGCTAACGTAGGTTCTCTTGTTATCATTATTTCTGAATGTGTGCGTCCATTTTCTTCTGTTTATTTTATTTAACCGTCTATCTGTTTCAGTCTCTGTTTTAGTCTCTCCCTTTGTCTCTGTATCTATCTGTTTCACTCTTGCTCTCTGTTTGTCTTTCATTGTATGGTTCTTTTTCTTTTTCAATGCATCTCTTCCTGTTTCGGATACTTTGTCAAAAACATCCTAGCGGAACTTCAAAGACAAAAATAAACAAATAAATAAATAAATAATAATAATGATAATAACAGAAAAAGATTTGCTCTAAATATGTCTTGATGATGATCTATACATACTTACATACATACATACATACATACATAAATACATACATATACATATATATATATATATATATATATATATATATATATATATATATATATATATATATATATACACATGCATACATACGGGGGCCGCGGTGGCCGAATGGTTAGAGCGTCGGACTAAATACTGTCACGATGGCAATCTGAGTTCGAGGGTTCGAGTCACCGGCCGGCGCGTTGTTTCCCTTGGGCAAGGAACTTCACCTCGATTGCCTGCTTAGCCACTGGGTGGCCAAGCCAGCTCAAGTCAGTGCCGGGTAAATAGAGATGGTGACTCGATAAAAAAAAAAAAAAAAAAAAAAAAAAAAAAAAAAAAAAAAAAAAAAAAACACCAGGCGGAAGGCAATGGCAAACCACCGCTCTAAATTGCTAAGAAAAAATCATGGAAGCCCATGATCGTCAAGCCCGCGGTGGCCGAATGGTTAGAGCGTCGGAGTCAAGACTGTCACGACGGCAATCTGAATTCGAGGGTTCGAGTCACCTACCGCCGCGTTGTTCCCTTGGGCAAGGAACTTCACCTTGATTGCCTACCTAGCCACTGGGTGGCCAAGCCAACCCAGGTCAAGTGCTGGTCCCAAGCCCGGATAAATAGGGAGAATGATTACCTAAAAAGGTACCACCGGCACTCTCCGCGGAAAGGAACTGGGGACCCTACCACGTACTCACTCCAAGAGCATCACAACATGAAAACTACAATTAAGTATCATGCTGTGACCACGGCGGCTCAGACATGAACCTACCGTTAAAAGAAGAAGATACATACATACATGCATATATAAACACACACAAATATGTATGTATATACATACATTTACATACATATACATATATATACATTATACATGTATATACATATATATATATATATATATATATATATATATATATATATATATATATATATATATATATATATATATATATATATATATATATAATGAAAAGTAGAACCAAGGCTGTGGTGAACATCTATAATATAACGTTTCGAAGAATTACATCGTCATCAGACTAAAAGCAATGAGCATAAAATATTAGATAAAAAAGAAACAGCGACAAAAAATAGTTCATAATATAAACAATAACACTGTTATCTATTTCAAAAGTGCTGATTTCATATATTTTTGCAATCGAGGTCTTTGCCCTACTAAAAAGATACATTTGATTGAACTATCATTAAATTAGCTGGTGAATTAAAGAGAAAATGATACGTAATCTAATTTACTCACAACATAATTTGAAAGGAGATTAGATTAAATAAATTAGCTAGTTATGTGGAAAAAACTGGATGACATGACTGATAAGCAGATTAAAGGTATTTAACATTAAAGCAATAGTAAGAACTAATATAACTGACATGAAGAATAGCGCTTACACCATTTATACCATAAACGCGTAAGTAATTTATTTGGCCGCAAAAGGCTAAAATGTAATACCTACAACTGCATGAAAACTAGAGCATAGAGAACAAAACCGTTTGCATATCTGAAATCAGGAGATAAAAAATGGTAAGAAATAGTAAAGATTTTTAGAAATTTTGTTGACCAGTGTAATAAATGCGTAACAGAGTGAGACAAAAAGAAAAGGGCAGAAACATTGTGGAAAAAATACAAAACACGAATAAGACGGCAAGTGAGAAATGCTCGTTATGGTAATTGAATCACATCGTAACAGTTGAATGGTTGCACTGCTGTTGAGATCGGGTTTTATCTTTTGGATGGAGAGACTCAGAAATGATAAGGTCGAGTCTGATAGATGTTGTGGATAGAATTTAGAAATCACTGTGAGTGAAAGGGTGGGTCTTTTATGTGTGAATGCTGGCGGACACCAGGGGAGGGTCTGCTCAGAGGTAGCCTAGTTCTTAGTGATTTACCCTTGTGTGTGTGTGTGTGTGTGTGTGTGTGTGTGTGTGTGTGTGTGTGTGTGTGTGTGTGTGTGTGTGTGTGTGTGTGTGTGTGTGTGTGTGTGTGTGTGTGTGTGTGTGTGTGTGTGTGTGTGTGTGTTTATATATAATCATATATGTATGTATAAATATAACATATATATATATATATATACATATACATATATATATTATATAAGGTATGTAGATACAATTATGTTTGTAATGTTTGCATACTACAATGTCAACAATTTCTGATTTTGTTATTACCGATTATTTCAATGGTTATAATCATAATCACGAACAATATAATACTGTTTTTTTCATACATGTGACAGTATAATGTGCAGACACCCGGCAGCAATCCAGCAGGCATCCCTCGATTACTTCCGCTCTCATTTCACTGTTTTCTAGGCTCTGAAGGGATGCGGGAAGGATCAAAACTTGGGAAGAGGCCGTTATCTCCGCAGACAACACCCAAGAACCTCCGAACAAGAGCGAGTGATGGCCTATTCTTAACTTTTCTTGAAAGGCTAATAAGTGGGCATCGCTATCCCGCTGTATAATGTTCTACAAGGATTATCTAGGAGGATTATGCGAGTTGTTTTATTCCCTCAGAGGCATCGTTTCCTTGGTGATGTAGTCTCGTTTTTCTTTCTTTGGAGATTAGAAAACATGTATTTACAAATGCACGAAAACGTGTATTTCCCGACCAAGATGTAATATTTTCTCAGGTGATATACTGATTACAATGGATAAATAACCAGAGCAGAGGCATTAGGTAATGGTAAATCTGATGGTATTACGGTAAGGAAATAAATACTGTGTCCTTGTTTTTTAATGTTCACACACACACACACACACACACACACACACACACACACACACATACACACACACACACACACACACACACACACACACACATATATATATCTATATATACATATATATGTATATATATGTATACATACACACACACACACACACACAGACACACACACACACACACACACAGACGCACACACACACATATATATATTTATATATATATATATATATATATATATATATATATATATATATATATATATTTATAAGTGCCGTTTCCAGTCAGGATGTAGGTGATCGTGGTTGTCCACAGCTTCCTATCTCTGGTTCTTTTCAGTAATTCTTGTTT
>NC_051411.1:14475690-14478190 GCF_015228065.2 Penaeus monodon
AGTGAACCGTCTCCTCCGACCGCGCGTGGAAGCGTGTCTAATCTTCATCGTTTTCATTATCACAGAGGAAGTTCGAAGCGCCGGGATTGAATCCAACTCGATATTTGACTGGTCCACAAATGCCAACGGGAACTGAACGGAATGGGGAAGTTCGTTTCGGATGGTTCTTCTTCAATTTCCATCTAGTTAAAGCGTTAGAGGTTTGGCCTTTTCGTATGCGAATTAGCCTGACTGTTAATTTGTATTTATCGGTACTCTGCATAACTTATCTCTATAATATAACCCGTTGATTTAGTTTCTTCTGTAGATGCTTATCAATCTTTTTACATGTGTGTATGCAGGTAACAAAAGCTACACACACAGTATAGCTACATCCATCCTTCATTTTATCTGTCTATCTATCTGTATAGTTGTCTGCCTATCTAACTATCTACCTTCCAATTATTCATCTACCTATTTATGAACATCCACGCATACAAACACACACACACACACACACACACACACACACACACACACCACACACACACCACTACACCACACACCACTTACACACACACACACAACATGCATATATATATATATTATATTATATATAATATATAACTATAAGTACTATATATATAGGTGTGTGTGTGTGTGTGTGTGTGTTGTGTGTTGTGTGTGTGTGTGTGTGTGTCGTGTGTGTGTTGTCGTGTGTACGCGTGTGTGTATTGTTCTGTGTATACATATACATATATAACTATATATATAAATATATATAATATATATACATATATATCAATAACATATATAAAATATCATATACATATATATATATATATATATATATATATATATATATATATATATATATATATTTTTCTGTGTGTGTGGTGTGTGTGTGTGTGTGTGTGTGTGTGTGTGTGTGTGTGTGTGTGTGTGTGTGTGTGTGTGTGTTGTGTGTGTGTCTATATAATATGTCTATATATATATATATAATATATAATATATATTATATATTAGTTATTATATGATGAAGTATATATATATATATAAAAGTATATATATATATATATATATATATATATATATATATATATATATATATATATATATATATATATATATATATATATATATATATATATATATATATTATAAACACACACACACACGCGCGCCCTTGGCGAGATATTCGAATTGTTCTGGGAGACTTGAATGCGGTATCCGGCTGTGACCGAGCTGGCTGTGAGATGTCTGTCGGCCCCCATGGCTCGGGAACTGATCTCAGCAGCGAGAACAGCCTCCTTCTCCGGCACTTTGCTTGGTCCCAGAGAATGAGGATCTGGTACCAGCGTTCCAACCCGCATCGCTGGACATGGTATAGCAATATGGGTACAGTGGCCAAGGAGATCGACCACATTCTTGTTAGCACGTGATGGAAGATCCTCCATAACTGCAGATTTTACTGGAGTGCCGAGTTCTGTGGCACTGATCATAGGTTGGTTGTGACTACCCTACGGGTCCACTTTAAAACTCCCCGTCCCTCCAGTGGCCACTCCAAGGTGTTTCACTTGGACAGTGTGCCCATGGGTTCACCATGGCAGTCTCTGATTAGGAACTTGATAACCTGACGGACCCAGTTGCTCTGGCTTCAAGCACGAAACACTCCAAGCAGCCCAGGAGTTCATTGGCGTATGCCCGAGTGCAAGGTAGAAATCCATCTCCCTGGAGACATTGGAGCCCACTGAAGCATGTCGCATGGCTTGGCTGAATGGCAATCAGGTTTTTGCTTCACTCTTTGGTGCATAGGCCTGAGAAGGGACAAGGAACAGTTCATCAGGAATCTTGCTGAGTAGGTTAAAGGCCATTTCTTGGTGAACGACCTTTGCACTGCCTACCAAGACCTGAGAAAGCTTAATTCTAAGCCTTCCTCGTAGATGACTGCAGTCTGCTCAGTGGATGGACAGATCATCTCAGATCATGAACGTTGGGGTGAGTGTTTTGAGCTGTTGTAACAGATAGACCCTCCAAAAGTTAGCTTGGATGCAAGCAATATCACAATACCTGTGCCGGACCCATCCATCAGTGAAGAACCTCCTACCCTAACGGAGGTTAGGATGGCGATTTCCAAGCTGAAGTTTGGAAAAGACCTGAGAAAGCTGAACTCTAAGCCTTCCTCGCAGATGACTGCAGTCTGCTAAGTGGATGGACAGATCATCTCAGATCATGATGGGGTTCGTGAACATTAGGCTGAGTGTTTTGAGCTGTTGTAACAGACAGACCCTTCAACATTTAGCTTGGATGCAAGCAATATCACAATACCTGTGCCGGACCCACCCATCAGTGAAGAACCTCCTACCCTAACGGAGGTTAGGATGGCGATTTCCAAGCTGAAAAGCTGCAGGCATATGCGATATCCCTGCTGAACTTCTAAAGGATGGTGGTGAACCTATGGCTCAGGGCTTGCATGGCAGATGGTAGTCTGGTACCATTGGTACCATTCCCCCCTGACCTG
>NC_051411.1:14553190-14580690 GCF_015228065.2 Penaeus monodon
CACCATTTGCGAATTTCCTTATCTTCTCTATGCTCACCCCTCTCTTCCTCAGTTCCCTTCTTTGCTTCTCTCTCTCTCTTCTTTTCCTTTCCGTTTTTCCTTCCTCCCTCCCTTCTCCCCCCCCTCCTCTCTCTCTCCGCCCTCTCTCTCCTTCTCTCCTCTCTTCTCCTTTCCTGTCGTATCCTTCTCTCCTTCCCTACTTCTCAGTCTCACTCTCTCTCTCCTCTCCTCCTCCCCTTTTCTCACTCTAAGTTGAACCTGAGCAGGTTGGACAGTCTCTCAGACGAATGAATTTACGACGCAAAACCTCACTCAGTCCACTCGACAATAAAAGAGTATTTTCCTCTGCTGGGAAAAGGGGCTGCAAGTGATCGCAAGAAGGAAGGCCCTGCACTATATTGCAATGCGTTGTTGAATTCTCTCTTATGTAAAGTGAAGGTAGATGATATAGTCTTTTTATTTAGTTCTGTGATGGTGCGATGAGACAACTGTGGTGGATAATAAAATTCAGTAGTGAGTAAGAGGAACATAATTAGTGGGTGAGATACGGGTGATGAAGGTGATGAAAAATAATGATACGCCCCGAAAAACAAAGATTGCAACCGTATAAAGCGATATCAATAATGACACTATAAGGTACTAGTAAATAAATTGATAAAATAGCACATACAGAAATTATGATTCCACTTCCTTCTAACAGCCATTTTCCCACGTTAGCCAAAGGACAATGAGGAACCTCCCCCAAAGTATCCGCGACGTTGGAGACTAATGAGTAGCTTGTGTCTTCTTTGGATGGCTGTGGTGAAATTAATTAGTTTTTGTGGAATTGGGTAGGGAATTAGATAATGAGGAATAGTGATGATTAAGGACGACTACGGTAATGGTTATGGTTATATGGGAATAGATGTAATGGTTGTTAGATACTTAAAATGTGTCACATGTACTAGAATCATAACAATTACGATGCTGACAGCAAAAAACTAATGCTGAACTACTAATGGCAGTAACGTTTACAATAACAGGAACATTAATATGAGATATAATAATTTACGATGTTTGCAAACAACAATAACCATAATGAGGAGTATGGTTTCATGATTATGGTAACACAGGATAACCCAAATCTATGAAAGATTAACTGCCCTCCAAAAGGGATCACTACCCAAAATAATTTCAATGGCAATCACACTAAATCTCTTCCCCGCCGTGATAAGGGACCGTCCTCTCTTTTCTACCTCCCCTCCCCCCGTGCTAGCTGGTGTCCCTGGCCTCCACGGAAGAATTATTGACACTAATCATTTTTATTTCCCTCAGATTCTTCTCGCCCCCTGACTGTCTCCATTGCAACATTACTTTGGTCACTGCCCTGCACGAGCCCCTTTCAACACGATAGAGGCTATTTACCAAAGCATGCCCGTTACAAAAAGGGATCTAAATCTTTTACGATATCTTCTTGTATCCGCATAGGCGTCTCGAAGGCATCCAGAAATTCTTTGCACACCATAAACTTAAGACTCCCTGGTCGCTCGTCCGTCAAGGAGCGACTCTCAGACCTCATCCCGAGCAACATTTCTTCTTCCTACTGAGCCGGAGTTACGACCTCGCGTGTGATGAGTCAGATATGATCCCTGCCCTATAATGCTTCCTGGCCGGAGCGCTTTATCGCCAATTAAATTCCACTTAAGGATTCTCTGCGTCTGAATATTAGATTTGCAAGGTTCTGCAAGATGATGAACTGACCGCCACTCACGTGACAGGTGGAATCCGCTGGAGATCATCAAACAAACTTTTAAAGAGATTGTAAATTGCCCATGAAGTTGAAACGCCCTGTGATAAAACGTGCATAAAATCTGCGTATTTCTCTATCTTAAATCAAGGATTCTACTGCCGTGCGTGTTTACTATCAAAACAAAATGAATTCATTACGCTGCGCTATATAAAAGAATGCTATATTCATTCTCTCTACCGTACCCTCCTTTAACTCTTATTTTCTTTTTTTTTTTCTTTGTCCCTATTAAACATCTGTCATGAAGAGATCATTTATGAAGATTATAACAAGAGCATCATTTCATCCTTTTTCCTTTTTATCTTTGTGTCTATATCTCGGGAATTCCTTTCTACACACTTGTGCCTACAAATCATTACCATCCCTCAAATATATTTTTGCGTGTTTTTATCCCTTTAGGGCTTAAACCAAATAAATTTCTCTCGCGACAGCTGATGCTAATATCCGCAGTGGCTGTAAATAACCTATCTCGAAATTCCTGGAGTGTGGATGCAACTAAGGCATAATGTAAGGCACTGAGCTCTGCTATTTTGGGCCTTAATGACACCAGAGATTTGCATTCGTCTTAGAAAAATGAGATCCTGCCTCTCCATCCTGCCTGTGCGCAATGTCGAGAATGGCACACGGCTCTCTTGTTTTCATTGTGAGGATATATTTATAAAGTACGGCTCTACTTGTGGAAATCCTTATAGCGTGAGTGGGCGTGTATGAGCATGTGTGTGTCCATGCGTGTAGGTGTAGGTGTATGTGTATGTATATGTATATGTATATGTATATGTATATGTATATGTATATGTATATGTAGATGTAGATGTAGATGTAGATGTAGATGTAGATGTAGATGTAGATGTAGATGTGTATGTGTATGTGTATGTGCATATGCATGTGCATGTAGATGTGCATGTGGATATACACGTGTATGTGGATGTGTGTGTGTGTGTGTGTGTGTGTGTGTGTGTGTGTGTGTGTGTGGTGTGTGTGTGTGTGTGTGTGTGTGTGTGTGTGTGTGTGTGTGTGTGTGTGTGTGTGTTTGTGTGTGCGGGTGTGTGTGTGTGTGTGAAAGATTATATATGTATGTAAATATATATATATATATATATATATATATATATATATATATATATATATATATATATAGATATAGAGAGAGAGAGAGAGAGAGAGAGAGAGAGAGAGAGAGAGAGAGGGGGGGGGGCGTGCGCGCAGTCCATGAAACTGCACTAGCTGTGTCTTCAAACTATTCTGTGCGTGTCTACATAAGTGTCAGAGTGCAATACACGGTATAAGATGCGGTGAAGCTACGACCTCCTGTAACAAGGTTTTCTCGGGTCAAGTGGAGTCATAACCGGGGAGAGAACTAGGGATGAAATGAGTCATCGGGAGGCTTCAAATAGCGCAGGAACCGCACTTCATCGTGCCGTTAACACCTTGTACACAGGAAGATAAGACGCGGGGTGGATAGAAGGAATGATGCTTATTCCTTTGTAAAAGTCTGTTTAGTTACAAGATTTACAATTACTATTGATACTGATAACCGAATCGCTAAAATTATCTGTGCTTATATTCGCACGAGTTTATATAAGTACTGTATATGTATTTATGAAATTTATAACGCAACTAATGAGAGTAGTAACAGTGAAAAAAATACTCTCAACAAATACAAAAGACCTAACCATTAGTAATAACACAATAAGACCATCCTTCCTCAGAAAGTACAAATAAATAGTCATATCACAAACATTCTTGGCCTGGCCTCGAATTTACAGCTGTAGTATTTTTAGTGTCAACCATTAAGCGTCGAGTTAATAACTACAGTGTTATAAAATATGCGCTGTTTAGAGTGGGAAGAGTAAGGAGACGTCATTTAGGGCACATAAATAGCAACGAAAATGGAAATGAGAATTCTTACATGTGCTGAGGTACTTAAAGATGTATGAAGAAACATTAAGATTTTCTGATAAATTTGAACGGAAAAAGGTAGAAGTTTGAAAAGTTCCCGGGAACAGTTATTAAGATGGTATATTTGCAGTCGGCAACATGTTTAAAAATTAGTAGCAAGTGACGTGAATTTCGCAAGGATAGGTTTGTATTTTACTGATGTAACAGTATACGACGTATGTGAATAATTTGGTTCTTTTGAGTCAAAGGGTGTCTTCAGTTCTGAGGGTTTGTGCTTAAAAAACATGTGAAAATAATCCATTTATTGTTTTACTTCAATGTTATGTTTCAGAGACAAAACAACAATATTAAAGGTGAAAATAATAATTTAGGCAGAAAATACCTAGACAAAATAAATCGAACACAATATATATATATATATATATATATATATATATATATATATATATATATACATATACAATAGGAATTTAATATACATTATATTCAAGAATGTTCGAGGGTTCGAGTCACCGGCCGGCGCGTTGTTCCCTTAGGCAAAGAACTTCACCTCGATTGCCTACCTAGCCACTGGGTGGTCAAGCCAGCCCAACTCAGTGCTGGTCCCAAGCCCGGATAAATAGAGAAAATGATTACCTAAAAGGTACCACCGGCACTCTCCATGGAAAGGAACTGGGGACCCTACCACGTACTCACTCCAAGAGCATCACAACATGAAAACTACAAGTATCATGCTGTGACCATGGCGGCTCAAACATGAACCTACCGTATAAGAAAATATTCAAGAATAGCTAAGAACGCCGAAACCCTACCGAACCGCATCCACCTAAAAACGCCAGAATTTCCTTAAAAAAAACAACAACAACAACAACAACAACAACAACAACAATAATAATAATAATAATAATAATAATAATAATAATAATTATAATAATAATAATAATAGTCACAATTACCAAGAGCGGTTCGTTTCTAACAACGCTGAAACTTCTAACAACGCCGAAATCCCTACAATATTATAGCAAAACTTTCCGAAAATGAATTATGTTCTCATAATAATATATCTGAACTGAATCGCCACACCATAGATACTCAAATAAGTGCAACAAAGGACCCCCACGCCCCTCAACTAAGCTCTCACCTGCAGTAGGGTTTGCCATTATCTGCCGCTACCCCCTTTTTTCCACCTGTGTGCGAAACGAGGCGACTAGTGTCGAGCGAGTCGACGTGAGGTTTCAGTCAACTCGTCCGAACCCCAGCTTTTAATTTATTCGTACAGAGTATAATGTATCTGCAGAGGAATTCTTTTAAATAAACAAATACTCTTTGTATAATTGAAAAATATTCACAATGCATTTACTAGATTTTTTTTAATGATTAATTTTTCATTTATTAATAATCATATATAATACTGAGAGAGGCACAGTTTATCAATTGCCACCGGGAAAAAGAATTTATTCCGTAATTAAATAGTTATAGAACAGCGTTTAAATCGGTCTCATGTATTTACATGCGTTGCGTTCTGTGAATTGTGCTCATAGGTGTTGCAGAGGAAGCAGTAGTACTTATTCCAGATATACAGATCATTACAAACTATGTGGCCTGGTGTTATATAGTACAAAATACGCTGTCAGTCCTAGGGATTGAGAACTTATTTTGTGTAGAACCAATATTCAGATTCAAAGGTCTAGCTTGGAAATTGGATATGTAGTTTACGGATTTTCTTTTTGTACCTCACAATATCGGTGAGTAATGAGTGAATATGTGTCTACGTACGAATATAATGAAAAACGTGGATGGGGGTAGCAGAAATTAGCGGATAAGACTAGACGGACAACCAATGACATGTATTGTCCGTCAATTATTCGTTAGTGCGCCTGATACCCGATCACCACGAGTTTTCCCGATACCCAAGGTGGGGCAATGTTTAACTACGGCCCTATTTCGACAGCTCATTAACTGCTTCGGTCAATGAAAAAAAAAAAAAACACAAAAAAACCAAAAACCCAAACCAACCCCCAAAACCCAAAAAAAAAATTTAAAATAATTTAATAATAAAAAACTAATAAATTAATTTAAAATAAAAAAAAATTAAAAATTAATATTAATTTTAAAATAAAATTATTTTCCAAAAAAAAAAAAAAAAAAAAAAAAAAAAAAAAAAAAAAAAAAAAAAAAAAAAAAAAAAAAAAAAAAAAAAAATTTTTTAAAAAAAAGACGGTTCCCGGGGGGTTTTTTTTTAACAAAGGGCTGGGAAATTTTCTAAAAAAAAAACGGGGGGGTAAAAATCCCAAAAACAATTTTACAAAATTTTGAAATTTTTGCCCTAAATTAATTTTACCCCTGCCCCAAATCCCACTTTTCCCGGATACCAATTGGGGCAAAAAGGCCCCCCACGCCCCTCAAAAAAGTTTCCCCCTCCAAGGGGTTTTTGGCCGTTTTTTTTCCAACCTGGGGGGGCTTAACCAAAAAGGCCCCCAAAAACCCGGGGAGTGCGGGGGTTTTAAGCCCAACTTTAAAACCCCCGGTTTTGAATTTACCCCGAAACAGAGTTTGGACGGGAAAAGGGTTTCAAAACCCAATCCGGGAAAAAAAAAATTACAAAGTTTTAAGTTTTTTTTAATTTAATTTTCCAAAAACAAAATTACGAGCAGGGCCCAGTTTAAAACCCCAGGGAAAATTTTTTTGGAAATTAAATATTTATGGAAAGCTTTTTTAAAATCGGTTGATTTTTAAGCTTGGGAACTCAAAAATTTCAAAAGGAACCAGAACTTTTTGGGGAAACAGTAAAAAAAAGGCCCGGGTGAAATTTAAAAATTCCTTATCCTAAGGTTTGAGAATTAAGGAAACCAAAAATTAGTTTAAAGGGGGAAATTAATTTTATTTAGGGTTTTTTTCCTTTTTTCCTTCCCAGGAGAATGATGTTGTTTTAGGATGGAACAAAAAATCCGTGGAGGGGGTAGAAAAAAATTTGCTTGGGGGGCCCCAAGCATTTTGCCCGGAAAATTTTTCTTTTAGGGGCCCCGAACCCGTTTTAAGGTTTTTCCCCTTTTAAAGGGGGAATTTTTTAACTAGGGCCCTATTTGAAGAATTTAACTCTTCGGTAATAATTCCTTTTTGTTTGTTTTGGTTTGCCAATTTAATCAAATTGGGGATTTTAAAAGGTTTAAATCCATAATCAAAATAACACAAACCCCCCAACAACCAAAAAAGGGGACAAACCCCACCACCAACACCACCACCACAACAAACACCAACCCCAACAAAAACAAAACATAATAATAAAAATTTAAATTTATTTTTAATATTTTATTTAATTTAAATTGTGTGATTTTTTTGGGTTTGGGTGGTGTGTGTTTTTTTTGGTGATTTGGTGTAATTTTTGGAAAAAAATTAATATTTTTAAAACTAATTATATTTTTAAATTTATTTTTTATATAAATAATTAGAATATAATTTTCTTCTTTTTAAAAGATTTTTTAAAACCCACCCCCAACCCCCAACATTTTTTAAATTATAAATTTATTTATAATTTTATATTATTTTTATATATAATAATTTTTTTATATATAATAAAACTAATTAAAATTAAAATATATAATACATACACACAACCCCCACACAAAACACAGAAACCACCACCCACACACACACACAAAAACCCCCACACACACCCCAACACACAAAACCACACACACACCCCATTTTAAAAAGTTTAAGAATTAAATTTCTATAAATTAATAAAGGGGTGGGTGGGGTTGGGTTTTTTTTTGGGGGTGGGGGGTTTGGTGGAGGGGAAAAAAAGGGAAAAATTATATAATAAAATTTTAAATCAAAAATTAAAATTAAAATAAATTTTTTAAAAAATGCCCAAAAAAGGGAAAAACCTCAAAACCTAAAAAACCAAACAAATTTTTTAATAAATAAAAAAAAAAAAAAAAATCTAAAATGGGAATAATTATTAAAACCCCAAATCTTACCGGGGGATTTAAAACCCAACAAAAACACATTTCCCAAAACCAACAACAACCACACCACCACCCACCCAAAAAAAAAAAAAAACCAAATTTTTAAAACACCCCTGGAAGGTTTTTTAAAATCAACTTCAAAAAGGAAAGGTTAAACAAACCCGCAGTACTAGAAAGTTTTAATCCCGAAAAAAAAAGGGGAAAGGGAGAGGGGGAAAACCCCCGGGCAAATTTGCCAAATAAATACGAAAATGGGGGGAAAAAGAAATTTTTTTTTAACTCCAAAAAGGGAAACCCCCAAAACCTAAAAAAAAATTTTTTAAAAAAAAAGGGAAAAAAGGGGGCCCGAAAATTTTTCTTTTCCCAAAAACTGTTTCCCCTTTGGGTTTAAAATTTTAAACAGGGGGTTTGGGGGAAACCAAAACAAAATAAACGTACCCAAAAAAGTTAAAAATTTGCAGGTTTTTCCTTCTTCATTCAAAAAATTTTGCCAAAAAATCCAGCAGAACCCTAAAAACTTCTGAAAAGGAAGAAAGGGGGTTTCTGAAATAAAAATTTAGGAGGGGAAACCAAGGGAAAAAAAACCAAAAATCAAAAAAAAAAATTTTAGAGGCGTTTCCTTTGGAAATGGACGGATTTCCGGGGGAAATTTCAAGAACAGAAAGGAAAAAAGGGTAAAAAAATAAAAAACAAATTTAAACATTAAATTTTAAGATGTTTTTCCATTATTTTAAAAAAAAAATTTTAAACAATCGCCCTAAAGGGAAAATCAAAAACAGCCCAAGGATAACAACGAAAAACAAAGGAAATTAAAAAAGGGGCCCAGGAGGGATGGAAGTTTTAATCGGGAATTACACAGAATCGGAAAGGGGGCCCGGGTGGTCAAGGGAAAAGGCCCCTTTGGAAATATACTTGAGGCCTTCAAAAAAAAAAAAAAAATTTTAAAGGGCCAACCCAGAGGGCCCAAAAAAAAGGTAAAAAAATTACTGGGAAAATTAATATAAAGGAGGAAGGGGTTCCAACCCAAATGGAAAAAGGGGGGGTGGAACGGAAATTTTGGAAATTTAGGGGCTAAAAAAACAAAAAAAAAAAGGAAGGGACAAAGTTGAAAAGGGGAAGAACCCTACTTGAAAATAAATTTTAAAAGGGGCCGGTGAAAATAAAGATTAAATATAAATTTGGGGCTAATAAAAAAAAAAAAAAAAAAATTAAAAATTTAAATTACCCCTAATAATATATATATTAATATAATATATATATATAAAATATATATATATAAAATATAAAAAATATATATAATATATATTTTATTTTATATAAAATATATAAAATATATATAAATATATATATATTTTTAAAATATTTTAAATATATATATTTTATATAATATTTTAGGATATATATATATAAAATTTACACACACACAAAACACTCAAAACCACACACACACACCACACACACCACCACACAAACACACACACCACCCCACACACACCCCCCACACACACACCCCCACACCACCACACACAACAAACACGCGTTCGCGCACATACACACAATATATATAAAATGTATATAGAAATATTTTTAAATAGCCCTATAATATATCTATAAACACACACCAAACACACACCAAAACCACAAAACAAACACACACACACACACAAACCACACACACCCCACAAAAAAAACAAAAACCCCCACACACCCACACACACATACATACATACACAAATATATATTATATATATATAATATATATAATATATTTTTTTAGTTTTTAATTTTATTTTAAAATATATATATATATATAATATATATATATATGAAAGGGGAAGGGGGCCCAAACCGCTGTCGCCAGATGAAAAAAAAAGGGGCAAAAAAGGCCCCACCGTGTCGCCAGATGTAAGCGACACGTGATTTGGGGAGCCCCATTTCGCCAGATGTAACAAAGGTGGCCACCGTAAGCCACCAGAATATGAGGACACGAGGATTAGGAGCAGGGCGCACTGATGGGGAGCGAGACGAGAGATGGCCCGGGGGGGGTGATTTAAAAAGGGGGCTTAGCTTGCGGGTTTATTCTTGACGACAGATATGAACCCCCCAAGAGCCCCCCCGTTTTCCCCGAGTGGAGGACAGGTGGTGGAGCTGGCCCCTTGTGGTTTGGGGCCGTTTTTCTGTTTTCCCTTTTCTGGGGGGTGTCTTACGGACGTGCCCTTTTATGCGGGGGGTTTCCCTTCGGGGACGGATGTTTTTTTCCGGGCCCGAAAAGAAAACCCGGGGGCTGAATTGCGTCCTGCCCAAGGAAAAGGGGGCTGCGGGGCTTGGACGGGGTGTGAAGTGACATCCCCCCTTGCTAGTAAAAACGAAATTTTTAGATTTAATTTCCCGGGAGTGGGAGGGGGCCAGGTAGGTAAATAAGGGATAGCCCGGTTTGATCAAAAATTAGTGTGCCCCGGGGCGACAGTTTAGCACGGCAAGTATGAAGAAACAATAAATATAAAGAAGGGATTAGTGTATACACAAAAATATAACAAAAAACGCAAGAAGTAATGACGTGTTTACTAATAGGAAAAAACATAAAAGAGAAAAAAAATAGTTTAATTTCTTTTAATTCGACAAAAATTTAAACATGAATAAATGTTTGAGGGGGCACCCAAAAACAAAACCCAATAATTAATTAAATTTTGAAGGTATCATTTGTTCTGGGGAAATTTGTTTATATGCAAAAACTGTGCGATCTGAGGGTAAAAATTATAATAGAAGAAAAATACTAACAAATACATAAATTTAAGGGAGGGTTAGGGGGGGAAAGGAGGTGGGAATTTGGGGGGGCGTGTCACTGGGTTTGATCTCAGTGTGTGATTGTTTTAAAAAAAAAAAAGGGTTTGGGACGGGGAGAAGTTATGTAGTAGGGGAGTTATTAGTGTGCGTTCGTAGAGTGGGTGTATTTAAATTTGAAAGAAGGAAAAATTGTATGAAAGGTGTGGGGGGAAATAGGGAGGGAAATAGTTACTCTGGAAACCTTAATGGGTTTACATTTTACTTTTAATAGAAACAAAGGAAGATTTTTTTGGTCCCGGTAAACTGCGCCCTCCTGGCTGTGTTAAAGAGGGTTCGGGGAAAAATTAGCGAGGCAGGTGAGCCGGTTTGGCGGGGTTTGGGGCGGCGTAGAGTCAAATTCGTCGGGGAGGGTAGCAAGGCTTTGAATGGTCAGCACGAAGTAGTAGGCCCAGACATGGGGGCGGTTTAGGGGTAATCGAAGAGGATTGGGGACGTTTGACGGGCGTTAAAAGAGGGGGGGAGGCACTTCGCGTGGAGGGCAACAGGCGTCGGCGGGGAAAGCGAGGGGGTTTAGGCAAAATATGCGCCCGGCTTTTTTGGGGTTTTCTTGAAAAACCGGGGGGGGGGCCATCAATGAAAGCAAAAAGGGCCACCGCTGTCGCCAATGTAAGGGGAAAAGGCCCCCCCGGGGTCCCCAAGATGTAAGGGGACACGTGATTTTGGGGAAACCCTTCCCCAATGAAAGGGCGAGGGGCCACCGTAACCACCAGAATATGAGGGGACCGAGAGTTTAAAGGGCACGGGGGTCACTAGATTGAGCGAGACGAGAGATGGCCCTTGGGTGGGTGAGTGAAAGGGGCTTAGCTTGTTTTTTTTATTTTTGGACGACAGATATGGGGCCCCCCCGGGAACCCCCTTTGTCCCGAGGGGAGACGGGGGTGGGGGGAGCGGGAAAACCTGTGGGGCCTTGGGCCGTCTGCTTTTGTCCCTCTCTGTGTGTGTCTTACTGACGTGCCCTTTTTAATGCGGGGGTTTCCCCTTCGGGGGACTTTTTTTTTGTTCCTGTGCGAAAAAAAAAACCCGGGCGCATTGGCCCTCCCCAAAAGGAGAAGGGCTGGTGTTTTGGGGACGGAGGTTGAAGTGTACACCCCGGGCCCTTGCTACGTTTGTTGCCAATAATATATATATATTTAATATATATATATATATTATATATTACTATATATATTAAAATATTTTAAAATAAAATATATTATATGTATATATATATGTGTGGGGTGTGTGTGTGTTTTGTGTGTGTGTTGTGGGGTGTGTGTGTGTGGTGTGTGTGGTGGGGTGTGTGTGTTTGTGTTGTGTGTGGGGTGTGTTTTTGGGGTGTGCGTGTGTGTTTTGTGTGTGGGGTGTGGTGTGTGTTGGTTGTGTGTGTGTATGTTAATACATAAAATTTTTAATCTATATCTATAATTTATGATGTAATATGTTGTTTAGGTATGTATATATAAATTTTATGGGGTATGTATGTATGTATTTCTACAAGTTTCTTCGTATTATTTCCTCTTCTAAAGAATGCCATTAAAGCCGTCATAAAAATTCTTTATCTTGTAATTCATTCGACTTAAACATTCTCACTTGTTAAATAAAGAAATAATTGTTTTTTCCCGTTGGCTTTATATATTTTTTTAAAAAATTCACGGGAAATTGCTATGCTTGGAAACCTGTCCCTCCGTCATAATGTTTCTTAGTTGCGTTTAATGAATGCTTTTTAAGATAAAGAAAAATGTGAGGCGGTAGCAGGTGTGGGCGAGGCTCAGAAAAGTAATGAACATGGGTTTACAGACATTTGGATGTATATAGTTTTAAAATGTCGAATGCGGGGGGAAAATTCTGCATACTCTTGTTTTACAATTGTTTCTAAAATGTGTTCGTTAGTAAGGGGGGGTTTTGTCGTTATGTTAGAATGGGAGGAATTTCAAAATGATAAAATTTTGTAAAACATTAAACTAAGAGAGAATAACGTAGATTCTTTTTTTCCATTTTTTTCTCGGTCTTCAAGTTTTGTATTAGATTTGTAAACATACAATATAAAATAAACGTTTGCCCCAAGGATAAGTATGAAAAACTGCTTTATTCAAATTAACAACGAAATTAAAGGGAAAGGTCCCCCAAGTTTAATTAAACGTAAGTTTTTAAAAAACAATATTTTTAAGCCTTTTCCCTTTTTCCCCCTCAGTTTTTTTTGCCCTGGCAAAAAAAAATGTTTTTGTTTTTGTACTTGTGTGTGTGCTTTACTATGCCCCCAAACACACAAAACACACCCAACTTGTGTGTGTTATATTATTTTATATATATATATATTTAATATATATATATATATTTTAAATATTATAAAAATATTTATTATATATTATATATATAATATATTATAATATATATAATATTTATATATAATATGTATAATAATAAATATTATTTTATATATTATATATATATTATATAATTATATATTTTAATATTTAAAATATATATTTTAATATATTTTGGGAGAGAGAGAGAGAGAGAGAGAGAAAGAGAAGGGGAAGAGAGTTTAAATAAAATAAAATTATTACCCTTTGTATAGGGTTATATATTATATATTATATATATATATTATATTATATATATAAAATTTTAAAATATATATATATTATAAATTGTATTAAAATTATATATATATATTTATTATATTATTTATAAATATTATTATATATATTAAAATTTATATATATATATTAAAAATATATATATAATAAAATTATAATATATATATAAAATATGTGTGTGTGTGTGTGTTTGTGTGTGTGGGTGTGTGTTGTTTTTGTGTGTTTTGGGGTTTTTTGTGTGGTTTTGTGCACACTCACACACCACTCCCCAAAATCCCAAACAAAACACACCCCACACACAAAACACACACACACACACACACAAAACCCCACACATACAAACACATACCCACACACAAAACACACACCCACCACTCACCCACAAACACCCCACACACACCACAAAACCAAAATAAAAACACATACCACCACACACACACACACACACAAAAACCCCAACACACACACACACACATATACACACAAAATACACATATGTGGGTAATTTTATATCTTTTCCTTCATGGGTTTTAGAGGGGAATATTTAGAAAAAAATCTTGCTTATTTTCTTTTTTGCTTTTTAAATTTGGGAAATTTATTTGGGCAATGTGGCACTCCTGAGTTTATTGTCATTGCATATTCGTGAAGATGCGCGTCACTCTTTGTATTTTTCAAACAGAAAATGGCAGAAAATTAGTAAGTGGCTTTAGTAACGTTTGATGATAAATCAAAAGGGGCCCTTTCCCAGGGTTTTCCCTTATCATTCCCGGGGGTGGAATTAATTAATATGATATTATATAATATATTTTTAAAATATATATATATAGATATAAAATTTATTATAATATTTTTAAAAAATACATTATAATATATATATATATAAAAATATATAATATATATATGTTATTATTTTTGTGTTGTGTGTGTGTGTGTTGGGGGGGGGTGTGTGTTTTGTGTTTGGGTAGGGTAGTATGTGTGTGTGTAGGTTGTGTGTGTGTGTGGGGTTGGTGTGTGTTGAAACACCTTTCGATTTAAAACCCATAAATTAAGGAATACACTCCGGTCATTAGTTTAGGCCGCGGATATTTTTTCAGATATATTTCACGGAGTCTCAGTAAGGATTTATTTTTTTAAATATTAATAAATTAAATCGAATTTTTATGTTTTTTTATAAAAAATTTCAAAAAAAAAAAAAAAAAAAAAAAAAAAAAAAAAAAATAAGGTGAAATAATTTTTATTTATTTTTTAAAGGGCAGTACCTAAAATTTAAATGTTCACTCTATAGGGCCCAAAAATTTTAATCAATCTTGAGGGTAAATTGGGAACACATAGTTAAATTTTCCCGGACGTGTTCGATACATGACGTGGTTTTGGCCTTCGGGGGGAAAGGATTTTTTTTAAAACATTCTCTGCCTCTATGTTTTATATTAAAAAAAGGGATATAATAATTAATTATATATATATAATATATTTATATAATTAATATAAAATTTAAAATTATTTTATACATATTTTTATTATAAAAATTTTTTAATATATATTATATATTATATTTTATATGTATAAAATATATTATTATAAAATATATATATATATATTTTATATATAATGAGGAGAGAGGGGAGGGGAAGAGAGAGAGAGAGAGAGGAGAGAGAGAGAGAGAGAGGGGGGACGACAGACGACAGACGGGAAGACAGACAGACGGGACAGACAACAGACGGGACAGACAGACGGGAACAGACAACAGACAGACAGACGACAGACAGACGACGGGAACCCGGGACAGACAAAACAACGGACAGACAGACAGCCCAACACACACACACCCACACACACACACAAAACCCCACAACAAAATATATATATATTATATAATATATAATTTTATTTATATATAAAATATTATATAAAATATATTGGGAAAAGAGGAAAACAGCAGACAGAAGACAGACAGACAGACATACACAAAAAACCACACACCACACCAAAACAAAAACACACAAAACACACAAAACACCCCCCACACACACCCCAAAACACACACAAAACACCACACAACACACACATACACAACACCACACACACACACACACACACAACACACACACACACACAAAACACCCCACACACACACACACCAACCACACATATGGGAATACAAAATTTTAAAATATTAATATATAATATATATTATATATATATTTTTTTATTTTTTATATATACATTTTATATAATATATTATATAATAAATATAATATATATATATATTTAAAATTAAAACACACCCATAGAAGATAATAGATAGATAAAAGCACACACACACACTCACACCACACACCACACACTCACCACAAAACCCCCACACTCAAAAACCCCACACACCACACACACAAAACACACATACACACAACACACCCACACACAAACACACAAAAAAAAAACCCCAACACACACACAAAACCCCAATTTTATATATATATTATATTATTTATATTTTATTATATATAAAAATATTATATATTTTATATATATTTTATAATAAAACCCCGCACACACCCTCACCCACACACAAACACACACAAAATCACCC
This sequence comes from Penaeus monodon, assembly GCF_015228065.2. NCBI lineage: Eukaryota > Metazoa > Arthropoda > Malacostraca > Decapoda > Penaeidae > Penaeus > Penaeus monodon. The sequence continues at coordinate 14,568,857 of NC_051411.1, forward strand.
ACACACACCCCCAAAACGCACACCCCACAAAACACACAACACACAAAACACACACCCCACACACACACACCACAAAACACACCCCCAAAACACACACACCCACAGGGTAATACAGAAAGACAGACAGACAGACATCCCACACACACAAAACACCCCAACACACACACAAAAACCAACAAAACATATGTATTTTACATATATAATATATATAATATAAAATATTTTAATATAATTTAAAATATATATATTATAAAACAAAATTATAATTAATATATAATAAAATTATATAATAAAATATGGGGATATATATCCCACACAAGATAGAAGATAGTAGATAAAAGCACCACACACATTCAACACACACACCACCCTCACAAAAACCCCTACCACAAAATTCACAAACACACCACCACACCACACCACAAACAACACAACACACACACACACACAGAACACCCCACCCCACACACCACACATCACACACACATTATATATTTTAAAATATATTTTATATATATAATATATATATTATAATTATATTTTATAAAATATATACACGCACACACCCACACACACACACAAAACCCACACCCTCCCCCAACACACCCCCACACACACGCACACACACACACCCCCACCCCAACACAAACAAAAACCACACACCCCCAAACACAACACACACAACACCCACACACCACAAAAAACACACACAAACACAATTGTATAGACTTTAATATATATATATTATATAAAATATATATTAAAAAATATATTTTAATATTAAAATATATATATACACACACACATAGATAGATAGAAGATGTAATATAAGCACAAACCCCAAAATAAACACACACACACAACACACACACACCACAAAACACACACACAAACACCCCCACAAACACACACACCACCACCCACCCAACACACCCCACCCAAACACACACACACAAAACTCACCCCACACCACACACACACACACACACACACACACACACACACACACACAAACCTGCAACGCAAGAGATTTTGAGGGCATAGGGACAGGGAACACGCGTGGCCGCTGGACCCAGTGTTTCATTTAATTTTGGTGGGATAGGGACAAGAAATATTAGATTTACCCATAGGAGAAATACATTTCTTTTAATTAATGATGAGGTAACTCACGGTGTCAGTGGGCAGGAATTTTAGTTTTCGAATTATTTAGCTTTTGGAGGTATTTAATCATTCAGTGCAATTAAGTATTGATTTGGAAAAAATTTACCCGTGATCTTTTAAGGAAGGTTTTACAAAAATATTTCCCTTTTTTGGGAAATTTTATAAAAATCTTTACATTGAAATTCGTCTTAGAAAAGAGGGAAATCTTATAGAACAGGGGGTTTTAAAGGGGAAGGGGAAACCCTAATTTCAATCCAAGTGTACTTTTTTTTAATGATTATGTAGTTGTTTTAAAAATTTAAAAATCAAAAAATAAAAATTTTTTAAAAACCCAAAAAAAATTTTGTAGGGGAAAATAGAATCAGAGGAGAATTGTGGTGCTTCCACGAACCCACAACCTTATATTCCCCTTGAAGATATAAGGGATGATAAATTCAGTGTCATTGGATAAAGGAACACTCATGGGTTCTTAATATACTAGAAATCAATATATTTCAAGATAATGTAATTGAATTGTTTTCTTAGAACAACAGGGGAGGGAAGCTTAAATATATTGGTCTAGGCTGGAGAGCTAAAATTAGGTTGTAGGAACGGCATTACCATCACATACACACATTCATATATGTATATGTAAAAGCATATATATATTTTATATATAAAATTTTATATATTAAAATTTTTAAAATATATATATTTATTATTATTATTATTTATATATATACATATATATGTATATATTATTATATTTTATATATATTTATACATATAATAAAATATTTCATAATTTATATAAAATAATATTATATATATATAAATTTTTAATATATATATGTATTATTAAAATATCTTATCTATATCTTTTATATATATATTATATTTTTTTCTATCTATTATATCTATTATTTATATATATATAAAACTTTTTATATATTTTATTATATAATTTTATATATATCATAAAATTTTATATAATCATATAATTTTAAAATATATGTATATATATAATATTTTAAAATTTTATAATAATATATATAGTTTTACATTTCATAATATGCCTAAGCATAGTTTTAAAACACGTGTGTGTTGTGTCCGGTGCGTGTGCCCTGATGTTTTGAGGGGTTTTATGTATAAATAATACGCATAATATTAAAATAAAATAATATAATATATATAATTTTATATATTATATATTATATATATGGGTGTGTGTGTGTGTGTGTTGGGGGTGTGTGTTTTGTGTTTGGGTGTGTGTGTGGGGTGGGGTGGGGTGTGTGTAAGCCTATGTACCCAACACCCCACACAACCCCCACACGCAAAAAGGTTTTTTTAATGCATATATATATATATAATATATTATTTTATATATATTAATATATATTATATATATATATATGTTTGTATATATATACAAAATATTTAAAATAAAATATATATTTTTATATATATATTTTATATATATATAATATAAATATATATAGGTGTGTGTGTGGTGTGTGGGTGTGTGTGTGCCTACATATGTCACCACACCCCAAAACACACCCAAACAACGAAAGTTTATGTATAGCAAAATATAAAATTAATTTATATTATAAAATATATATATATATAATTTTTTTTATATATTTATATATTAAATGTATATATATAAAATATAATTTTTATAATATAATTTTAGAGTTGTTTGTGTTGTGGGGGTTGTGTGTGTGGGGTGTGTGTGTGTGTGTGTGGGTGGTGTGGGGTGTGTGTTGGGATAAAATATGTACACACACACACACCCCAAGTGTGTATGGGAAAAATTATTTTTTTTAAAATATATTTATATATAAAATATATATTTTATATATAAAATTTTATGTAGTAATATATTAATTAAATTATATATAATATAATATAAATTTTAAATATAAAATATGTATTTAAAACACGCAAAATCACACCCCCCCCAAACAAAACAAACACAAACCCCAAAACCCAAACACAAAAAACCAAAAACAAACCCAAAACAAACACAAACACAAAAACAAACACCCCCCACACAAAACCCCAAACAAAACAAAACACAAAACCCCAAACACAAAACCCCACACACCCCCACAAAACACAAAATACACATACACATACCCCATACACATCCCCATACAAAAACACACCCACACACACACCCCACACACACACCCCACACACACACCACACACACACACACACAATATATATATTTATAATATATATATAAAATATTATATTTTAAAATATTTTATATATATTTATTACATATATATTTATATATATATATATATATATAATATATTTTTATATATGGGTTTAAAATATATTTTATATATATATAAAATATATATAATTTTTATAATATATATATATTATATATAAATATATCATCATCAAAAACGGGGAAAGGGCCCTGTTTTAGGGAGCCGTGGACCCTCCACCATCCCCGCCACTAAAATCGATCTTACGCTTTTTTTATTTCAATTTACCCAGGTTTTGGGAAAAGGCACTGACTAGGGTGGCTTGCCCGGGCCCCGGGCTAGATTTATATATATATATATATATATTTTTATATAAACTAAGATATATATAGATATAATATATAATTTTATATTTATATATATATATATATAATATATATTTAAATATATAAAATAATATATATATATATTATATACTAAATATATTATATAAATATTTAATATATATATATATATAATTTTATTATATATATATTATTAATATACACGCCTTCCATTCCACCCCCCCCCACATAAAACAAAACCCCCACCCCACCCCACACACACACACACCACCCACACACACACACCACACCACAAAACACACACACACACCCATAATATATTATTATATAATTTTATATATATTAATTATTTTATTACACGGGATTCATTCACACAAAAACCCCAAAAACACACAAAAACACCACACACACACACACACACACACACACCCCCACACACACATATATATATATATATAATATATATATTTATTATATATTTATAAATTATTACGGTATTTACATAAACACCCCGCACAACCCCACGAAAGCACGCACGCACAAAAACACAACCCACACACACAAAAACCAAAAAAAACCAAAAAACACAACACACACCCACAAACACACACGCCCCATTTTTGGGCTCATGTCAGCTTTACCTTTTCACCCCTCAACTCATTCCATTCATCTCTTAGAACCTGAGGGGGATGGGTGAGTGGGGGAAAGTTAGCAGGGGTGGAAAACTCTAAGTTTGGGAGTTAAAAATTAGCAAAATAGGGCCCCCCGAGCCCTTTGGGGTTTCCCCACAACGGAACCCGAAGCGCAGCATTCGGCCCCCCTGGGGGGGCGGGGCAGCCCCCCTTTTAGCTCTACTACTTCCCCCCGCCTGAGGAAAGGGCCTAAAAGGTGGCTCAAAATAGCATGCTTCAAAAAAACCTGGTCTGCAGCGGGAAACCCACACCCCCCAGACATCATAAAAACCCTTTTAAACCAAACCATTTTTACCTTCGTTGCATGGTATATGAGAACCTTGCTTGACAACCCAAAAGCAAAGAGACTGGAGCGTAAGACTGCCCTTATTGCCCCTGAGATAGCCAGATACCAAGTACACATTGCCACATTAAGTGAATCCAGGTACTGGCCAACTGGTTGAAGAGGAGGCAGGAACGGAGAGAAGCTGGTGTTGGTGTTGCCACCAAGTCCGATTTGGTAAGGATCAGTGACTGCCTCATTTTGCTCCGCCTTCTGTGCAACTGTTTGTCAATCTCCCACCATAAAGGCGGAGGAAAACCCCAAGAAATAGGAGAGTTACCCCTTTACTTACAAACATGAGGGGCCCTCAATGTCCCTATACGGGTTCCCGGAAGATGGGGGGAGAAAAATGCTTTTTCCGATCGGGCTTTTTATTTATATATTTTTTCTTTTGTTTTTTTAACAAATATTAAATTTTTTTTTCCCCGTTTTATTTTTACCCCATCCGCATAGAGGGGCCATTATTTTTTGGACTACCCTTTGTTTTTCAACAGGCCTGTTTTTTAAAACAAAAATTCTATCATCGGAAAGGGGGGAAAACCCCCGCCCTCTCCGGAAAAGGGAAAGCCCCCCTCCCCCTTGGTTGACCTTAGATTCCCCCCTCTTATAAAAAATCCCTTTCGGGAGGGGTATAGGGAGGCCCGGGGGCAGCCCCGGGCAAAGGGGAAAGAGTATTTTTAAAAATGAGGCCCGGAGTTGAATAGATTCCGGTCCCGGTCACAAAGGGACGAGCTAACAGGCAGTAAGGTGGCATCTTTTTACTTTTTTCTCTAATCTTTTATATGGTGTGTGCTTCTTTTGGAAAAATTTTTTTTTTTTATCTCGTTTTAGCTTTTTGTATTTTACCCTGTGTGGTTTTAACAGTTTGTTTTCGTCATATTTTAATGTTTAGAACTAGTTTAAAATTATATTTTATATATATATATTATTTTATATATTATATATTTTATAATATTATAAAAATATAAATCTTTTTTATTTATAAAATATTGGGATTTTAGTGTTCAGTGTATCAAAATACTGATTTTTTGTTTTGCTTTAAAATTAAATTTTTTTTGAAAAAAACGTTTTTAAATGGATTTAATACTTTTAGCCCCCATCATAAACCCCCCCAGTTCAGTCTAAATTCCCTTAAAATAATTTAAATTTGAAAAAACCCCGTATTTCTGCTTGACACTACTTTTGTGTAGAGAAAATATAAAGTATAAGGGATAGGAGAATTATCCCTTAAGATTCAGCCCGGGGCTGAATCTTAACGTAACCCGTGGGATTGTTATCTAGACTTAGATGGACATGAGTTCAAATCCTTAAAACGGGGACTTCTATTTGACCCCAAATCGACACGCACCTTTCCCCTTTGGACGTAAAACCAAAAACCCAGTGGTTACCCCTTTACCCTTTGGGAACTTTTATACCCGTTACACTTACTTTTTAAAAATTTCCCCTCACACCCCTTTTAATGCCTCTTTTCTTAAGAGCCTTTACCTTTTGGGGCCCGGACAATTAACCAGGTGGTGGCAGCTAGATTTTTTTACCAAAGGGGTTGACGGTTAATCTTGCTTATAGATCACTACACAACAGAAGCCATGCCATTATCTTCAGGGGACATGCTCCTAATATGACAAATTTCAGTGATAACAAAGATGCCTTCTATGAAGAACTCTCCAAACTCCTTGACTCGGTTTTCCCAAAAACCCGGGCAAACCCCATTCCTTTTTAATGCTCGAGGTTTTAAAAAAGACATTAAAAACCCGGGTTGGGGTCCCCTGGGGCATGGCCAAAGAAAGAGGAACTGGAATGGAACACTCCTCCTGCAGACCTGCAACACCTGTGACTAGGTGATAACCAACACTCTCTTCGGACTTTTTTTGTAGAAGACCATCTGGATGCACTCACACAAGAACTGACATATGACCGGAACCCCGGAATTTTTTTGATGAAAGGGCATCCGCAGAATAAAAAATGGGCTAAGGGCTCTCAACTTTTAAAAGCCTGAAGTGAAAAAAAGATTTTCACTTCCAAAAACTTCAAACACTATAAAACACAATCGAATCATTTTACTTTTAAGAAAACGGAAACAAATTCAGGCACCATTCCCCAGGGGTTATGACTGTGCTAGGATGGAACATCAGGAAACATCAAGACTGGTTTGATGAACAGGATGAAGAAATCCAATAGTTTTAAATTCCCGGAACTATGAGGGCCATTTAAGCCCCCCGTGCCCGGTCCCTTAAACAACAGAGAAGTGTAGAGCTTACAGGCATCCAGGAGTTCATTACCAGGAACCTTGAGGCCCATCGACTCTCATTTAACAGAAAAAGGGGGGAGCTTTTCCGGGAGTCAGGAGCTCATTTGGGCCCGAACCGTGGGCCCCTTGAGGGCCCGTGTACTGGACCTCAATCAAAAAAAGAAGAGTAGAGCACTTTCAGGGATATTTATAGCCAAACCTTTAAAAAAAGAACTCCATTTACTGCAAGATTCCTGGATGAGCAAAAAATCTCTACAGCTCCAATCTTTCGCAGATGACTTCGACTACAAAAGCTCTGAAGACTCTATGGTCCACAACCATCAAGTGCATCTTCTCTTCTCCTCAGCCAAGATGGACAAAGGGTTTTTGTTTGAGAAATCTGCTGTTCTTCACAAATGGGCACTTCCAAACTGACCCTCATCTGTGAACGAAGATGTCACTGCTAGTTTCTCAAACATTTGGGAAATGGGAAAGGAAAACCCCCCCATAAACAGAATGCTGCAGCACCATCAAGCAATAGTAAGTGCAAAGCCCCAAAATGCCCTTTTTGCAGAGATCTTTTAAAATAGAGTTGTCCCCCAAAAGCCAAGAAACTCCTGGGCCTTTTTTGTGGGCATGTTTTTCTCAAGGTTTTATTCCCCCAAAAACTTAAAACAAACTCATTTCCCCCCTATTCCCAAAAAAGGAAATACCAGTCATTTTAATACCCCAGGGGAAATTTTCCCCCGTCTCCCCATGCTGACAAGATCCTTGCTTGTGTTCTCCAAAGTGCTTCTGCCTGAGAGTCAGTGTGGCTTCAGGACTGGTTGAGGAATTTCAGACATGGTTTTCCCGTTTAAAAATTTTAAAAAAAGAAAAGCAAGAAAAGAAACAGGGTCTTAACGGGAATTTTTATAGACTTAGCAAAGGCCATTGATACTGTCTGTCATGATCAATTATGGGCCATCATGGCCAAGTTCTAATGTTCTCCCAACTTCATTCAAATGGTTGGCACAGGTATCCGACAATGGTGAGTTCACTGACCAGGGCTTGTTTTTCTGTGCAAATGTTTTTTGAAAAAGGGCTGTGTGTTGGGACCTGCCCCTCTTCAGCATGGTCATTTTAGCAGTGTGACTATTCCCCAGCAAAAATTGACCCCGACTCACCAAACAAAAACCCTATGGTAGCGGAGTTTTAACTTGGGAAAGGGTGAAAACCAGGAAAAAAGGTCAAGTTGCAATCCATACATGAGTTCTTCTTTTCAGATGACTGGGCAGTAGGCTTCTCATCAGAGAAACACCATAAAAAGCAAGCCCTTTATTCCCTTTTCTGGTTTTCATGGGCCCGCGTTTTGGGTTTTAAAAATCAGCAAAGTCCCGTCTGTTGAAGAAAAGGCGGGACGTGTGTTGGGATGGGGACAACAGGGGTTTCCCCAAAAAAATTCCCTTTTTCGGGAACTGGGCGAAAGGGCAAGAGAGGGCCAGGGAGGACCAAAAAAAAGGTCCAAAGGGCCCGCCTCCCAAAAACTCCCCGAAGGGAAATTTTTTATCCAAAAAGGGAGATTGGGGGACTAATGCAGCCAACCGGGGAAATTTGGGGGCAGCCATACACATGGCACATCCCAACATGGGTTAGGGAAAAACCCCGGAAGCCCAGCAAAAGCGCCCAAAAGAGGGGAAAAGAAAAAACTGCTGCAACCCCCTTTTAACCCCTATTTATCCAAACCCCTATTTGCCAAACATTGTGGTCTGGTCTTTCAGGCTTGTATCGCCCTCATTCGCCACCAACGAGATTTACGTTTCATCCTTCATCCATTTATCATTCATACCACATCATCTTTTTATTCTCTAATTTTTTTTGTGCTTTTTTCATAGCCCTCGTCCCCTTTGGACGGACTACCCCATCTGTTTATCTATAACTTTTTATTATTATCTATGAAACATCTACATATATATAAATATTATTATAAAAATATATATAATATAATATATATATATATTATAATAAAATATATATATTAGTTTCCCCCGCAGGGGTGGCTGACACGTAATAGATAATAAATACATAGACCCGATAGATAGAATATGTGTATATAAAAATCTACTTTATATATATTAAAATTATATATATATATATATAAAAGTATATATATATATATATATAAAATATATTTTAATAAATTAATCACACACACCCCCCACACCACACACACCCCCCCCCACAAAAAACCACACACACACACCCAAACACACACCACACACACACAAACACACAAACACCCACAAAACCCCAAAAATTTTATATATTTATTTTAAAAATATATATATATTATTTTTATATATATTTGTTATGTTTTAATGGATATATATACAAAAAATATACATAAAAATATATATGAAGTGTTTATTTTGTATAAATTTTATATAAATATATATAATATATAATATATATATATATATAAAATTTTATATATAATATAAAACTTTTATATATATTTGTGTGTGTGTGTGTGTGTGTGTTTTTGTGTGTGTGTTCTCTCTCTCAGATACACACAGACATACAAACTCACAAAATTAAATGAAAATGAATGCCACGTCAACTGCCATCTCGAGAGGAAAATGAACGCACTCAAATATTAAGCAAACATAAATCGCTTTTAGGCCTAGCACTCGGGCTCGTCTCCATAAGCAGTGTGCGTGTGAGTGTAGAGGGGGAAGGGGATGGGACGCCCAAAAATTTTTATGTAAATAGACTGAAAAAGTTTTTTAGGCATATAAATTTTTTTAAAGGGGGTATACAAAAAAACCTTTGTGTAAAAAATAATGCAGGAAAGGTACTATCTCACTCACTCTATCTTTCGATCTACCCTTTTTTTTTCTATCCCTGTCTATCTATTAAACTATCTGTTTTTCTCTGTCTATCCCTCCCAAAATACTTCTGTTACTTTTTTCTATCCCTTATATTTATTTATTAATATATATATATAATATTATATTATATATATTTTAACTTTTATATATCCCTTTTATTATATATATATATATATATATATATATATATATATATATATTATATATATTAATATATTTTATATATACACTGCAAAGCCACACACACAAACCCACACACCACAAAAACCCCCACACCACACACCACACACACACACACACACACACCAAAAACACCCTTTTTTATAAATAAAATATAATATATATATATATATTAAAATAGTATATATAATTTTAAAAATAATATTATATTTTAAAAATTTCCCCTGTAAAAAGGCTTGGCCCTTACAATGGGTTGGCTGGTTTGGGAGTGATATTGGGATTACGACTTGACTCTTTAAATTTATAAGAGTACAACACAGTATGGGAACACACGAGACGATGGCCCAGTTAAAGCGGTGAGCGCGGGGTCACTTTCAGGGCCCACCCGCCTAAAGCGACGGTGGCCCCCCCACCTTTTCCCCCGGGCGCTGGGCACGAACTGTCGGGGCAGGGGAGGTCAGATGAACGTCATCTACGGGGCCCCCCGCTGAGTGATTGTTCCCATTTTGGCTATTTTGGGGCTACGTGGTAAAAAAACTACATGGGCTACTGGTAAAATGGCTTACCGAAAAACAGAAAAAGGCCCTTTTATTATCCCAAAACACACACAACAAAAAAAAAAAAAATATAATTTTATTATATATATTTTAAAAAGATTTTATTATAAGGGATATATAACATACATAAAATATATATATATATATTATTATATATATTAAAATATATATTTATATATATATATATCTATAATATATATTTTTATTAAATATATTTAAAATAATTATATATATATAAATATATATATATAAATATATATTATATATATATATATATATATATATATTAAATACATCACACACATTTTTATGCATTATAAAACAATATATACCCAAATTTTTCCCATCTGGTGTCTTCCGTATAATCTATCATCATAATTACAAGTGTATGTGTTTATATACCGCCTTACACCCCAAACACACACACACCTCACCCCACCCACCCACACCCCACACAAAACACACACAAACACACAAACCAAAACACACACCCCCACACACACACACAATATATATATATATTTTATATATTAAAATATATATATATATATATAATTTTTATTATATATTTATTATATTATTAATATTATATATATATATATATATATATATATATTGTGTGGTTTTGTGGTGTGTAGGGGTGTGTTTTGGGGGTGTGTGTGTGGTGTGTAGTGGGGGTGTGTAGGTGTGTGTGTGTTTTGTGTGTGGTGGGGTGTGTGTGTGTGTTGGTTTGTGTTTTGTGTGGTGGTGGGTGTTTGTGTGGGCTGTTTGTTTAAAGTAGCTTTTGTTTTTTTAACAATTACACCGGTTTTTTTACAGAACAGGGCGCTAAAAAACCCAATCTAAGTTAATATATTTTGGGGTCAAGCCCTAATAATTTATAAATATCCTTTTGTTTTCTTTTAAAATTTATGTCCCCCATTCCGTCGTATGTGCAATAATTTTTGTGGGGTTAACCCGCCCTGATCACTTTTTAAATTTTTTTGTTAAATTTCATATACTCGTAAATTTTTATATGATAGCTCGGGTTTTTTCATTTTAAAAGTCAAATAATTAATTCATAAAGCGAGCCTTTTGTTCTAGCCCTTTTTACATTTACTAATTAAAAAATGGGGGGGGGGGCTTAAAAATATGCTCGCTTGTAAAATTTTTGTGTCACACCTTATTAATAATATTATTTCCTTTTTTGTTCCCTTTTATAGACTGCCATTTTAAAGTAACATACTGTAAGTAAAGCAAAGGTGGGAAATATAAAAACCAATTTATAAATTTAA
>NC_051411.1:14592528-14600028 GCF_015228065.2 Penaeus monodon
ATATATATATATATTTTATATATATAATATATTTATATATATATTCACACACACACACACAACATATATATATATTGTGTGGTGTGTGTGTGGTGTGTGTGTGTGTGTGTTGTGTGTGTGGGGTTTGGTGTGTGTGCATGTTTGTGTGTGTAAATATTTGGTAGGGTATATATACACACAATATGTATGTGTTTTTTTCTTTCTTTTTCTTATCTGGAGGCAAAACAGTAAACTTCTTACTTTCCAATAATTTTTGCTTGCTTCACGTTCTGCACGCACTGCAAACGTGGGCAGTTTTACATTATGTTTCCCATTATTACGTAAGGCAGGATATTCATGCCAATATTATTCTCGGGGGAAAGCATTCTCAGCCTTCGTGACTCGCTAATGTTTTCCAAAGGGAGGCCTCCGGTGTTATTGCACAAAAATAGTCGAATTTTAGGCTTTTTTTCAGTCTCTTTCACTCCCTAAATCATTTTCTTTCGTTCCCGGGGTTTTGAACCGCGTTTCGACTTTTTTCGAGGAACCCATGCTTCATGTCGGGTTGTTTCGCCACGTGAGTGGAAATCAGCTTAAACAGGTAAGCTGAGTTATTATTTTGGAATGGAGAGGAATTAGTTCTTTTGTCTGGTATTTTCTACTTTCTTTATCGGTTCAAGATGTTTAAATAAAAGTTTATAGACAGATTATACAGCACATCTAAAATATTATTTGTATGCAAGGTATACTTGATTTCTTACAAAAACCTTGATTTCTACACATAGAATTCTTAGGATAAGTCAAGGGTTGAAATGAAATTTTGTCCATGTTGTCCCTTTTCTCACGGGCTGAAATCGAAACGAAAATTACATCAAATATTTATTTTTAAGGGCCGGCTTTTAGATCACATTTTAAAAGTTTCTTTTTCCATTTTTTTTCCGCTTTTTTACTCCGCCTTGTTTATCCCAAGCCAAAATGCAGCGCGCTTCGTCTTTCCCGGGGGAATCCTCCCCATAAAATTTATCGTGTGGTTTTCCCCCCCGACCCTGCCCGCCCATTCCCGTTTTTACGCCCTTCACACCACTATACCTCTTTTGCGGCCGGGGTAAAACTTTGGACGGGTTCTTCGATGAACCAAAAATTCTCGAAATCCTTACCCCTGTTGGTTTGTGGGGAAAGTAGAGGATTTTTCAAATTTGCCGCCGCGGTAAAGAGGTTCTCGGGAAATTTACTTGGCTTCACCCCTTTAAATGATGCTTTGTGGTTTTATTTTAAACATTTTGATTTTTTCGTTTTTTTTTTTTATCCTTTCTTTTACAAATTTTCTTCTCTCTCTATCTCTTCTCTCCTCCAACCCCTCCTCTCTCTCTCTCTCTTCTCTTCTCTCTCCGCCTCCTCTCTCCTCTCCTTTCCCTCTTTCTCCTCCTTCTCTTCTCTCTCTCTCATTTAAAACTCCTCTTTCTATCCTCTTCTCAATCTCTCTTCCTTCTCTTTCTATTCCTTATCGTTTTAAAATTAATCCCCTCCCCTCATTTTCCTTTCACTCATTATTCTCTCTTTTTTTTTTTAACCTCATCTTTTCTTCTTTTTCTCCTTTTTTTCCTTTTTCTTCTCTCTCATCTCTCTTCTCTCCTCCACCCACTCCTTACTCACTCATACTTCTTTCACTAATTATTAACTCTCTCATTTCTCTTTTGTTCTACATTACTTTTAAAACTTGCGTTTGTTATAATACCTTTATATTTTATAAGTATCACCCAAACCCACAACATACACACAATTATATACTATATTAAAATATATATTATATATAATATATATTATATATATATTATATATATTAATATTATATATATATATATATACATATATATATATATATATATAATTTATTTTATATAATACATACATTATATATATATATTATATATATATATATATATATATATGTATATATATATATATATAATATATATATATATATATATATATATATATAAAATATATATATATGTATATATATATGGGCTATGCCTATATATATATAATATATATATATATATTATATATATATATATTATATATTATATATAGTATTATATATATATATATAATATATATTATTATATATATATATAAAATATATATATATATATATATATATATTATATGCTTATGTGTTGTGTTTTGTGTGTGTTTTGTGTGTGTTTTGTGTTTGTTTTTTTTTTGGTGTGTGTGAGTGGGGGTGTGTGTGTATATGTTTTAATGTATATGCATGAATATATATAATTATATATTATATATATATATATATATAATATAAAAATATATATAATAATATATAATATATGTTGTGGTGTGTGTGTTGTGTGTGTGGTGTGTGTGTTGTGTGTGTAGTGGTTGTGTATTATATATATTATATATATTTATATAATATATATATATCTATAATATATATATATATTATATATTAATATATATATATGTTATATATTATATATATATATATATTATATATATATATATATATATATATATATGGTGTGTGTAGGTGTGTGTGTGTGTGTGTGTGTTTGTTGTGTGTTGTAAAGTGGGTTGTGTGTTGAGTTGTGCGTGTGTGGCATATGTATATGTATAGGCATGAAAAAATTATATATATTAATTTAAATGTATATTATATATAATATATATGTGTGTTGTGTCTGTGTGTGTGTGTTGGTGTTTTGTTGTGTGTGTGTGGTGTAAGTGTATGTTACAACACACAACACACAACACACCCACAACAAAACACAAAACACACAACACACAACACACACACAAAACAACACACACACACAGATTATAAATCTATTATATAATATATATATATCATTAAATATATATATATATATATATATATAATATATATTCATGATATGATCATAAATACTATCATAATGTTCGCAGTTGCAATAAAAATCACCCCCCAATAATAATAAAACATAAAGCAAAGACAGTGATGGTAAGGATAAAGTAAAAACAAAAGCAAAAGAATAATCAGTAAAAAGTCTTTCCTGCCAATATTATCAAAACCTGACACTGACAGGAAAAAAAACGACCCGTTTTTAAAAAGAGAATTAAAGGAAAAAAAAAAACGGGCGAAAAAAAAAGAATAATCTACTTTTGTTTGCGGGTTTCAAGAGTTTATTTCAAAATTTCCATTTCGAAGAAGTTTTATTGTTTTTTGCTCTCTTTTTTCCCCTCTCTGACTACTTATTCTTGTCTGGAATATGTAATTTTTTGACGTTTTTAGCATTCACTTCTCGCTTTTTAGATTAAAATTTAATTATATATTATATATAATTATATAAATATAATAATATGTATTAGTTGTGTGTGTGTGTGGTGGGGTGTGGGGTGGTGTGTGGTGTGTGTTATACACACCACACACAAAACCAAAACAAAACACCACACACACACAACACAATATAATTATATATATATATATATATATATATATATATATATTATATATAAAATATATATACATTATGTAATATTTATGTATTTATCATCTATCTATCTATCTACTATTTTATCTATCTATCTATCTATCTATCTATTATATATATATATATAATATTATATATATATATATATAAAATATATATATATAATATATGTACACACACACACACCACACACCAACACACACACACACAACACACACACACACACACACACACACAATATAATATATATATATATATATTTTATAATATATAATATTATATATATTATATAATAAACATATATCATATATATTATATATAATATTTTATATAATATATATATATATTTTATATATATATATATATATGCATATATGTGTGTGTGTGTGTGTGTGTGTGTGTGTGTGAGTGTGTGTAAATGTAAAGACCGTGTTTGGGCATCTTGAACAAGAGAAAATTAAAGTTTATTGGGCAGTAATGGAAGTAAAAAGTATTGAGAAAACTTTGACAGGATGTGATAGGAAACAGAGAAGAGGCAAACCGAAAACAGACTGAGCGACAATATCAAAGAATTTGCGGGGTGTCGAGTAACAAGTGAAAAAAAGCTAAATCGAGTTTTGTGGCGAAGATGGTGGAGAGGTCCCCGGCGCTCAAACATGAGCATACCGTTTATTGATGATGATATATATTTTATAATATTTTAAATTTTATATATATATATACATATATATATATATAAAATATATATATATATATGTATATATAAAATATATATAATATTATATATATTTTAATATATATTATTAAAATATAGTATGCATAATTTTATGATAATATATATTATATTATATATATATATATAATATTTATTATATATATGTGTGATATTATGCATATATTATTATATATATATATAATTATAATATATATATTATATATTATATATATATATAATATATATAAACCACACACACACAAATACACACACACCAAAACCCCACACACAAATATATATATATATTTTTCTATATAATATATATATATAATATTATATAATATATAATATAATATATTTTAACATATATATAATATATATATATATATATATATATTTTATATATAATATATGTATATTTATATATATTTATTATATATATATATATATATTAAATCATATAATATATATATATATATATACTACACACACCCACCACACACACACACACACACACCCCACACACCACACACACACACCACACACACACACCCCACCCCACACATATAAAATACATAATATATATATATATAATATATATAATATATCTTATATATATATATCAATTATATTAATATATAAAATTAGCATATATATTATAATATATATATAATATAATATATATATATATATATCTTTCATACTATTAATATACTCTCTTATATATCTTAATGTTTCATATATCCCTATACATATTAAAATATATATTCACATATATATAAAAATTATATATAATATTTATATATAATTTTATATATATATATATATATATTATAATCATATATGTACATACCCAACACCACCACACACAACACACACACACACACAAAACACGCACATAAACTATATATAAATAAAATATATATAATAATATATTATAATTATAGCATATACTATAATATATATATACAATACTGCAATATAATATATATATATATAATATATATATATTATATATATATATAATATGCATATAATGTTATATATATTTAATATAGTATAGGTATAATAATGCACACCCACACACCCACACACACACACACACACACACCCACACACACACACACGCACAACCACAACCCCACCACACACCCACACCACACACACGCCACACACACCACACACACCCATATATATGATAATATTATATATCTATATATATATATATATTAATATAAAATATATATATATTATACACATATATCATATATATTATATATATCTATATATATATAATATATATATATATAATAATAAAAATTATATATATATAATCTATATATTTTATAATATAATAATATATATATATATATATATAATTAATATGGTATGTATATAAATGCTACACACACACACACCACACACACACACACACACACACACACAACACAAAACCACATATATATATATATATATATATATATATTATATATATATATTATATATATATTTTATGGTGTGTGTGTGTGGTGGGGTGTGTGTGGTTCCCATATATGTGTATATGTTATATATACATACACACACACCACACACCCCAACCAACACGCACACACACAACACACACACCACACACCACACACCCACAAAACCACCACACACACACACAACCACACCACCATATATATATAAAATATATTATATATATATATAATATTATATATTATATTTATATGTATTATCTATCATATATCATATATATATACTATTATATATATATATATATAAAATATATATATTATATATGTATATGATATACACACACACACCACACACCCCCAAACCACCACACACCACACACACTACACACACGCCACACACACCACACATACCACACCACACACACACACACACACACCCCACCACACACCCCAAAAAAACAAACTCTATAAACTTCTATATACTTTGTTTCTATGAAGCACTTATTCCTATCCTTTTCGTGGTTCAACCAATCACAATATTCCTTGAATCCCTCACAAATCACTCCGAGCAATACCCCTCGCGTTGAGCAAGCAAGAAAAACACAAAGATAAACGCGCCGAATTTTGGCCGTATTACAGCCGCTCCCCTTGCGATTCTTTGTGCAACCAGACAAGATGGTTTCCCGAGCGAGCGCCACATCCGCCCCGAATGAAAAGTTGCGGGGCCTCAGGGAAACTTAAGGAACAGTCCCGGGGGGGGTGGCGGTTTTTAGCGGCGGTGGCGGTGGTCGCTGGCGGAGGAACAGAGAGAGTCATGCAGCGCGAATTTTTTCCCCCGCAGTCGGGGGAATAAATAATTCACAAAACCCAACCGGAGCCTTGTCCGGTTCTTTGCCCCGGGAAAAAAAAACGGAAATTCAGGGATACCCTTTCATTTTGTTTCTCTTCCAGACTGGTTTTTTCTCTTTTCCCTTTCCCCCGTCGTTTTACCCTTTCATCTCTCTCTCCCTCCTCTCTCCCTTTTCTCCTCCCTCTTTTCTCTATCCTCTCTCTCCCCTCTCTCTTCTCTCTCCCCTCCTCTTTTTCTCTCTCTCCCCCTCTCTCCCCCTTCTCTCTCCTTCTCTTTCCTCCTCTTTCTCTCTCCTCTTCTCCTCTCTCTCTCTCCTCCCTCTTCCCTCCCTTCCTTCTTCTCTCTCTTCTGTTTTGTGTGTGTGTGTTCTTTGAAGAGAGTGTGTGTTGTGTTCTGTGTGAAAAGATGTGTGGTCTGGGTTTCCTTTTCTTTCTTTTATTACATTTACTTTTTGAAAACCATCATCTCCCGTTACCCCCAATTGAAAAACACCTAAAAAAACACTTTTTCACATGTCTTCCTTTAACTGCCCTCCCTAGGTGCGGGCTGTACGATATTATGCTTGCTAAATGATGCATACAGTTTTCTTCCCCTCGGGGAAATTCAAAAAAAATCACTTGTGAAAACCCCGGGTTGGTCACTACAAGACACGATTTTCGGGGCTCAAAAATCATTACTTTCGACTACTTTAACTGGAACCTGAAACATGGGCTGCGTTCTAATAAGCCAGATAGCCCTCGATGGTACCTACTTTTTGATCACTGTTTATAGATTTATTTCTCTCTCTTCTCTCTCTCTCTCTCTCTCTCCCTCCCTCCCCTTTTTCCCCCTCTCTTCTCTCTCCCCCTCCCCTCTCCCCCTCTCCCTTTTTCTCCCTTTTCTCCTCTCTCCTCCTTTTTCCTCTTTTCCCCTCTCCTCCCCCCTCCTCTCTCTCTCTCTCCTCTCTCCTCTCTTCCTCTCTCTCTCTCTCCTCTCTCTCTCTTTCTC
>NC_051411.1:14605028-14607528 GCF_015228065.2 Penaeus monodon
TCGGTGATAGAATATGCAGGAACGATATCACGTAGGTAAGTGTTTAGAACACGGGTTCGTGTGTTGTAGGGTATGTATACTCTTGTTTGTAAGAGAGAGGGGATGGAAGATAAAGAGAAAGAGGAGCAGAAAGAAAAAAAAGAGACACGTAGGTAGATAGTTAGATAGATATATAGATAGATAGAAGAGAGAGAGAGAGAGAGAGAATCAGGCACAAAGTGGAGACGATATTAGAAAAGAAACATAAGAGTGAGAAGAAGATAAAGAAATGAAGTATAGTATATTTTATATATATATATATATATATATATATATAGTATATATATAGAGAGAGAGAGAGAGAGAGAGAGAGAGAGAGAGAGAGAGAGAGAGAGAGAGAGAGAGAGAGAGAGAGAGGGACAGAGAGATGAGAGGAAAGGATAGGAGAGAAGAAAAGAGAAGAGAAGAGAAACAAAGAGAGAGAAAGAGACAGACGTTGTTACCTGAATGCAGAGCCGGTACACCGTGGTCCGCGGGAGATGACCTCATATACCTGAGATATCCTACAAACCTTCGCTTCTGTTCGAACTTCCACAATATGAGATGCGTATTCATCTCTTCATTATGCTGTAGGGCATTCGGCTCATACCTAGCATTTGTGTGCATGCGTGTGTGTCTGTAGACATGTGTGTTTGTATGTGTTAGAGTGTGTGTGCGTGAGTGTATGTTTGAGTTTGCGTTTGTTGTATGTGCGTGTGTGTGCATAACGAAGCAATATCGTGACGCTATGAAGCAGACGCCGAGGCCAACCAGAACAATGACTCTGGCCACAACATGGGTCCGCACTCACTGCAAATTTCGTTACTTAAAAATATTTTTCAAAAAGGGGGGCCGCTGCCCGGGTACTCTTTATTTTTTATTGTACTTGCCCTTTTCAAAACTCTCGCGACCTTTAATTTCCCACGGTTTTTTTAAATTTTAGATTCGTGACTGGTGTTTTTGACGACCAAAAAAAAAAAAAAAAAAATGTCAGAGTTTATTATATCTGTGGCTCTGTTTTTTTTTACATACCTTTTTTCCACCGGCGTATTAAAGTATGAACAGCATGTTTGCTTTCATGTATTTGGATGTCAGTATGTAAAATTTTTTTTTCGCTTTTTGCTGGAATGGCATATTTTATTGCACGTATATTTTAAAACTTATGGGATTCGTACGCACGTATTTGTATGCATATATGTATGTTTATTAAATGTGTATGTATGTAGTTGATTTTTTTGTTTCTTGTATGCATAATGTATTATGCATTTTAAAGCATATATTATTTATGTATTTTATATGTATGTATGTATGTAATAACCTACAACGTATAATGTATATATATATATAATATATATATATATATATAATAATATATATTTATAAAAAAAAAATAAAATATATATTTTATTATATTTATAAAAAAAAAAATTATTAATTATTATATATTTATAATTGTATATATATATATATATTATATATATAATATTATATATAATGTATAATATAATAATAATAAAATATATATTATATAAAATATTTTTTTATTTTTTTATATATGTTTGTTTGTTTGTTTTTAATTTTATAATTTAATTTTATTTTTTATTTATTCCTTTTATTTTTTTTATCTTTTATCTACTACTATTTTCTATTATTTCCATTTTTACATTTTTTACCATTTTTTTTTTTTATTATTTTTTTATTCATTATAATTTATAATATATATATATTATATAAATAATAAATAATTATTATTATTTTTATTATTTAAACAAACAACCCCCAAAAAAAACCAACAAAAAAAAACCACAACAACAGACCCCCCCCCATCCCCCCACACACACACACACACACACAAACACACCCCAAAACCCAAACACACACACACACACACACCCCCAACACCACACACACACAACACACCACACAACACACACACACAATATATATATATATATAATATATATAATATATATTTTATATATATATATATAATACTGTATACTATACTGTATATAATTATGAATATGTTTTCTTTTTTAATATTTTTAATTTGGTAAAATGATAAAAATTTTTTTATTTAATTTTTATATGTTCCCCCATTCCTTCTAAAATCCCTTACCCTTTTTGTAATCGGTGTTATATTATTATAAATTAATATATATATATATTATATATTATTAATATTATATTATATATATTTAAATTTTTTATTTTTTTGATATTTTTTATATTTTTATAAATATATATATATATATATATTAATATATTTTTTTTGTTTTTATTATGATTTTTATAAAATTTTAAAATTTATTTTAATTTTAAAATATATTATTATATATATAATATATACAAAAACACACTATACAATATCTTAACAATATTGTATATAACGTATATATAATATATATTATATATGTTTATATATATATATATATATATATATATATTAATATATATAATAGTTTATAGATTGATATAGATA
>NC_051411.1:14615028-14650028 GCF_015228065.2 Penaeus monodon
CACTCTAAGTTGAACCTGAGCAGGTTGGACAGTCTCTCAGACGAATGAATTTACGACGCAAAACCTCACTCAGTCCACTCGACAATAAAAGAGTATTTTCCTCTGCTGGGAAAAGGGGCTGCAAGTGATCGCAAGAAGGAAGGCCCTGCACCATATTGCAATGCGTTGTTGAATTCTCTCTTATGTAAAGTGAAGGTAGATGATATAGTCTTTTTATTTAGTTCTGTGATGGTGCGATGAGACAATTGTGGTGGATAAAAATTCAGTAGTGAGTAAGAGGAACATAATTACTGGGTGAGATACGGTGATGAAGTGATGAAAAATAATGATACGCCCCGAAAAAAAAGATTGCAACCGTATAAAGCGATATCAATAATGACACTATAAGGTAATAGTAAATAAATTGATAAAATAGCACATACAGAAATTATGATTCCCCTTCCTTCTAACAGCCATTTTCCCACGTTAGCCAAAGGACAATGAGGAACCTCCCCCAAAGTATCCGCGACGTTGGAGACTAATGAGTAGCTTGTGTCTTCTTTGGATGGCTGTGGTGAAATTAATTAGTTTTTGTGGAATTGGGTAGGGAATTAGATAATGAGGAATAGTGATGATTAAGGACGACTACGGTAATGGTTATGGTTATATGGGAATAAATGTAATGGTTGTTAGATACTTAAAATGTGTCACATGTACTAGAATCATAACAATTACGATGCTGACAGCAAAAAACTAATGCTGAACTACTAATGGCAGTAACGTTTACAATAACAGGAACATTAATATGAGATATAACAATTTACGATGTTTGCAAACAACAATAACCATAATGAGGAGTAGGTTTCATGATTATGGTAACACAGGATAACCCAAATCTATGAAAGATTAACTGCCCTCCAAAGGGATCACTACCCAAAATAATTTTCAATGGCAATCACACTAAATCTCTTCCCCGCCGTGATAAGGGACCGTCCTCTCTTTTCTACCTCCCCTCCCCCCGTGCTAGCTGGGGTCCCTGGCCTCGACGGAAGAATTATTGACACTAATCATTTTTATTTCCTTCAGATTCTTCTCGCCCCCTGACTGTCTCCATTGCAACATTACTTTGGTCACTGCCCTGCACGAGCCCCTTTCAACACGATAGAGGCTATTTACCAAAGCATGCCCGTTACAAAAAAGGGGTCTAAATCTTTTACGATATCTTCTTGTATCCGCATAGGCGTCTCGAAGGCATCCAGAAATTCTTTGCACACCATAAACTTAAGACTCCCTGGTCGCTCGTCCGTCAAGGAGCGACTCTCAGACCTCATCCCGAGCAACATTTCTTCTTCCTACTGAGCCGGAGTTACGACCTCGCGTGTGATGATCGATATGATCCCTGCCCTATAATGCTTCCTGCCGGAGCGCTTTATCGCCAATTAAAAATTCCACTTAAGGATTCTCGCCCCTCTGAATATTAGATTTCAAGGTTCTGCAAATGAATTTGGGGGGGGGAAAGGGGAATTTTTTTTTTTTTTTTTTTCCAAAAAGGCCCTTTTTGAACGGAAAAAAACGGGTTTAATTTTAAGGTTAAAACCTTTTTCCCCCCTTTGGGAAACGCAAAACATTTTTTACCCACCAAAAAAGGTGTATCAATTACTTTTTTTTTTTTCTTAAGGATAAAAAATGATTCTGTGAAAAAAAAAACCTTTTTAAAAAATTAACGAAAAATTAAATTACAAAAGTGGCCTGTTTTTGTCTGGGTTATATAAAATATATCGATATATGCAATAAATAAGCAATCGTTTTATATTACTTAAAAAAAAACGGTGGTTTAATAAAGAACATAAATATTTATTTCTGCAAATAAATTAATTTGGGATCCAGGAATAAATATGAAAACACAAAAAACAAAAGGCCCTTGAAAAACATGTTTACACACCAACAGAGGTCGTAGAAGCCCTTAGGGTACAAATCTATTTCCGTTTTTCCCCACCCATTTCGGTTTCTATTTTTTTGGGAAAGAATTCTGGTCAGTCGAGCGGTTTTCTTTGGATTGTGCAGTCAAATCCATCATTTTCCCTGCCCCTTTTTGTTGACTGAAGATATAAAGTGTTTTGTTTGATGGGGTTTTTTGATTACTTGCGTCTACCTATCTATCTGTTTTTTGTGCCCTGTTTTGTTTTTTGTCTCCTCTCTCTCTCTCTCTTCACTCTTCCTCTCTCTCTCCCCTTTTCCCTTCTCTCTTTCCCTTCTCTCTCTCTCTCTCCTTTTCTCTCCCCTCTCTCTCTCTCTCTCTTTTCTTATAATAATAAAAATTATAATTAAAATATATAAAATATATATATGATATATATATATTATAAATAATCTCCCAAAATTTCGAAAATTTTCCCCTTCCTCGGGACAGTTTTCCCAAATAACTGTTCGGTCGCAGAATAATTGTGAAAACACCCCCTTGGGTTTTTAAAAAGGAAAGAAAGGGAAAGTTTTTTTTTAAAATTTTTTTTGAGATCGCCCCTCTTACAACAATTTTATCCGATGGGGCAGGTAAACGATGAACACTCTAAATCTTCAAGTGTAAAAATTTATGAAAATGTGATAAAACCCTTAAAAGTAAGTATGTGTAAATGGTTTATACTTTTTCTAAAACAGAAGTAAATAAAAATTTTGGGGTTTCAAATTTTGGGACAGAACAAAAAATAATTTTTTTGACTTTTTCACATTGGGGGTGGGTTTTACATTTTAATTCATAATTATTTTTTAAGACACTGTTGTGTCACTCTTTCTGTTATTTATCAGCAACTTCATGTCTTGATTATTTTAAAAAAAAGTATTCCCCCAAAACCCTACACAAACCCCACACACAACACACACACCCCAAAACACACACACACACACACACAACACCAACACAACACTTTTTCTTGCGTGGTAAAAAATTTAAAATTATATATATATATAATTATTTATATTTTATATCTTAATATATATTTATTTAGATAGATAGATAGATATACATATATTTATATATAGAAATTATATAATATATATATATATACATATATTATAAAATATTATAATATATTATAAAATAATATATATAAAATCTACCCAATTTTTCCTTTTTATAAAAATTTTTAAAAATAAAACATATATATATTCTATATATATATTATATTTTTTTAAATATATATATATATAAAATTTTATTTTTATATTTTGTTTTATTTTGTGTGTGTTTTGTGTTTTGGTGTGTGTGTGTGTGTGTGTGTGTTTTTGTGTGTGGGTGTGTGGTGTGTGGGTGTGGTGTGTTTTGTGTGTGTGTGGTGTGTTTGTGTGTGTGTGTGTGTTGTGGTGTATGTGTGCATGTAATATATGTTATATTGAAATTTTAATTTATATATAATATGTTGTGGGGTATTATCTATCCATTTATCCTCTTTTTTATATGCATACACACACATACACACACAAAACACACGCACCCCGCCCCACACACACCACGCACCACACACAAAATTTACATACACACACCCCCCCACACACACACACACAAAACACACACACCCACAACACACCCCCCACAACACACACACACAAAACAACCCCACCCCACCCCACCCCACACACACCAGACACCACACAAACCCAAAACGGGACACACAACACACACACAAACACACACACACACATTCGGGATAATTGGATTATATTTTAATAATTTTTATATATAAAATATATATATATAAAAATATATATATTATATATATATATATATTTTATATATAGGTATTTTTATGTATATATATATTTTTTTTTTTTTTTTTTCTTTTTTACGGTAGGTTCACACACAAAAACACACACACACACACCACACACACAACACACACAAAACACAACACCCACACCACACACACAAAAACCTATATTATTATATATAAAATTTTATATATCATATTGTGTGTGTGTGTGGGGTGTGTGTGTGTTTTGTTTGGGTGTGGTTGTGTGGGTGTGTGTGTGTGTGTGGTGTGGTGTTGTGTGTGTGTGTTTATGTGTGTGTGTGTGTGTGGTGTGTGTTTGGGTGTTGTGTATATATAAAATATATATGTATATATATTATATATATATATATAAAATATATATTTATAAAATAAAATAGATTTTAGATATGTGTGTGAAATATCTTTTTATCTATTTATATTCTTTTTTTTAAAATAGGCATTTCCATAGACATAATATATTTTATATATAATATATATAATAATTTTATATAGTATATAATAATTATATATATAAAAATTTTAATATTATTATATATGTTTTACAGTATATATATATATAATTATATAAAATATTATTGTATTATTCCCCCAAAATATATTTTATCATTATATATATATATCTATATATATTTATATATATATATTTTAAAATTCTATATTTATGTTATATATAGGTATATATACTTTTGTATATTTTTTATATCTATATATATAATTTATTTTTACATATTATATTATTATATTATATTTTTATCCTATATAATTATTTTATAAATATATATATAATATATTTATAAGAGATAGTTTAAGATAAAAACGCAAGGAAAAGAAAAAGAAACAAAGCAAAAGGGCACCCCCCGCCCCCCCCCCACGCACCCCGGGAAAACCTGGCCAAATGAGTCTTTAAAAACAGCATTCCGCCCTGGGAAAATCAGGCATCGCCATTAGCGGGGGAGGGGGCAGGCGAAATGCTTACCCAATCAATCAAACCTTGTAAAGGGGGGGCGGAGTCCCCAGACTTTGGGGGGCCGGGCGCGATACGCCCTGTAATTTTTTTTTACCCAGTTTGGGGAAGGGCTAAAGGGGGAAAATATGCAACAAAAAATTTTCATCAAAAAATTGGGCCCAAAAAATGGGGGAAAGGAATGTGAGCCACGGGGCAGGGTAAATTTGCAAGCAAGCAAGTTGGTTACAGGGCCCCATACACTTTTTTTAAATATTAGGAAAAATCACATATACATAAAATATATATATATATATTAATATATATATATTATATTATTTTATAAAATAAAAATATATACATTTATAATATATGGTTTTGTGTGTGTGTGTCTGTATGTATGTGCGCGCGGCGCGCGCGCGCGCAGGGGTTTTTTGGTGTGTTGGTGTGTGTGTGTGGTGTTTTGGTGGTGGGGTTTTGTGGGGTGTGTGTGTGGGGGTTGTGGTGTGTGGGTGTGTGTGTGTGGGGTGTTGGGTGTGTGGTTTTGTGTGTGGTGGTGTTGGTGTTTCTGGTTTTTTGTTATATATCCCCCTTTTTTTGTTTAAAGTTTTTTTTCGTATATGTATATGTTTTGTATCTTTTGTGATAACATATGTGAAAAATTATGAACATAAATATATAACCCATATAAAATAAAAGAATAAACATAAAAAATGTAAAAAATAGTATATTTTAATATTATATTTTATATATCTATGGCCTGGGGATTATATTTTAAAAAAAATAAATTTTCGATATATATATATAATATAAGAGAAAAAAATTTTTAATATATTTATAATATATTTTCACATACACAAACAACACAAACACACCAAACACCCCACACACCAATAATAAAATTATATAATTAATTTTATATATATATTTTATATAAAATGCTATATATATATATAGTTTTAATATATGTATATATATATATTTTTAATATATTATATTATATATATATATAAAAAAATGTATAAAATATTATATATTTTTTAAAAAAAATTATATAATTATATATTTTATATTATTATATAATATATATATAATTAAAAATTTATAAATATATTTTAAAAATTAAATTTAAAATTAAAATATTATATAAATATATTTTATTTTATATTTTAAAAAATAAAATTATATAATATATAAAAAAAATCATATTTGTTTTATACAAAATTTATTATCTATTTTCTTATCTATATCTATTCTATCTTCTATCTATCAAATCAAAATAGTATTTACGTATAATATTTGGGCGCTTTTCCTCTCCCCTCCTCTTTCTCTCTCTCTCTCTCTCTCTTCTCTCCTCTCTCCCCTCTCCCCCCCCCCCCCTCTCTTTTACCCTTCCCCTTTTTCTCTCTCTCTCCCTCTCCCCTCTTCCCCCTCTCTCTCTATTCTCTCTCCCCCTTTTTACTCTCTCTCTCTCTTCCTCTCCCCTTTTCTCTTTTTCTCTCTTCTCTCCCCTTCCTCTCTCTCTCCTCTCCCTCGGTTCTAGTTTCTTCCCCTTTTTTTTAAAACCCTCTTAAAATTTCTAAGAGGGATTTTTGGCTGCCAAAGAATTTTTCCCTCGCGAATTTCATTAAAACTCCTTCACAATAAATGAAATTTAATAGATTCAAAGTGAGGCCGCCCATTTTTTACTTGAAAAAATTTGTTCTCGGGACGTTTTTTTCCCCTTTTTTTACTTGTTTCTTTTTAAAGACTTTGGGACACATCGCTTTGGCTGATTCAGGGAAAGGGAAATCTCCGGGAACGGGCATTATTCTCACACGGAAAGAGTTTCTGTTATGTAAAGCGGGGAACAGCGGACCAAGCCTGGAAGAAGGGAGGAGTGGGGAAAAGCGGGGGGATTTTTTGGGTGGGAAAAAGGGGAGAGCCACAGAGAACGGGTTAAGTGATAGTTTTGGGGGAAAAGGAAAAGCTGGGGTGATTTCCCATACATTCCTGCCGATTTATAATTTTTTTTAATTAAAAAAGAAAAGAAGGCTTTTTTAAACCCCCAAACGTTTTTCAGAGGGGAAAAAAAAAATTGGAAAGGGGTTAATCCCACTTGAGATCTAGATGGCAGAGACAGGGGCGGGAGGCGCGATCGGTGGGGAGAAAGGCAGCCTAAGAGATGTTTTTTCCTAAAATCGAGAATATAGTAACCCTCAGGGGTCGGGGAAAGGGGGGTACCCAATGCAACGGACCCTTAAACTTTAAAAAGAGACAAAAAAATGGGAAAAAACATAGCAAAAGAAAAACGAAAAGAAACAACCAGGGGGAATTTCATTTGACTTCTTTTAAGCTCAGAAAAAAAAAAAAAATCCCAGAAAAAATTCAAAGAAAACTGAAAACCAATTCTTCAACTATTCACGCAAAAGGAAAATAAAACCCGCATTGATAAATAGGGGTTTCGAAACGAACTTTAAAAACCCAAGTTTTTGTCACCCCATAATCGCATTAAAAAAACCAAGGCCTTTTTGAAAAAACCCAACGTCAAAAAGGGAGCCTTTTCATGAAAATTCGAGTCGAGAGAGATTGTTCCGAGAAAATTGGGGTTTCCCCCCAAAGGGAAAAAACCTTTTGGGAATCTGACACCCCCTAATATAGATTTAAAGGTTTCTGATTTCGAGCCGAGGGGGGTGCGGGCGAGGGTGGGGGCTGGGGACGGGATTTGGGGCTCGGCGGGGGGGGGTGGGTCCCGGGAGGAGCACAAATGGCAGAAAATCAGATTTCTTTTTTTTAAGGATGGGAAAGATTCGTAAAAAATGATAATTATGTTACAAAATAAAAATTTGTATTGATAGGAGTTTCCTTGTTTCTTTTGGGTGCTAATATTGAAAAGCAGGGGATATAAAATTACATAAAAAAAAGTTGGAAGTTTAAAATCTCGAAGAAAATTCATAAAAAAAAACATTTTCGAATACAACATCTACAATTCAAACCCCTTTCCCAATTTAATGTGTGCCCCCATTTCAAATTTTTCCCTTATTTTCTCTATGCCCCCCCTCTTTTCCTCATTTCCCCTTTTCTTTGTTTCTTCTCTCTCTCTTTTTTTTCCTTTTCCCTTTTTTCCTTTTCCTTTCCCTCCTTTTTTCCCCCTTTTCCCTTCCTCTTACCCTCCCTCCCTTCTCCCCCCCCCCCCCCCTCTTCTCTCCCCCTCTCTCTCCTTTTCCTCTCTTCTCCTTTCCTGTCGTACCCTTCTCCCCTTTCCCCTACTTCTCGGGCCCTCACTCTCTCTCCCCTTTCCCCCCCAAACCTTTTTCCCTCACTCTAAGTTGAACCTGAGCGGGTTTGGGCCCAGTCTCTCAGACGAATGAATTTACGACGAAAAAACCTCACTCATCCATTTCCCGACAAAAAAAGAGTTTTTTTCCTCTGCGGGGAAAAGGGGCTGAAAAGTGTTTCGCAAAAGGAAGGCCCTGCACCATATTGCAATTGCTTTTTGAATTCTTTTTATGTAAAGTAAAGGGGTAGAAAATAATACTTTTTTTTTAGTTCTGTGAGGGGTTGTGGTGAGAAAATTGGGGTTGGATAAAAAATTCAGTAGTAAAGAGGGGGAACATAATTACTGGGTAAATTTAAGGGTGATGAAGTGATAAAAAATAATGATACGCCCCGAAAAAACAAAGATTGAAACCCGTAAAAAAGCGATATCAAAAAGGGACACTAAAAGGGGTAATAGTAAAAAATTTGATAAAATACATTTTAAGGGGAAATTAAATAAATTCCCCCTTTCCCTTCAAAACAGCCTTTTTTCCCACGTTAGCCAAAGGACAATGGGGAACCCCTCCCCCAAAGTACCCCGCACGTTGGAACTAATAGTAGCTTGTGTCTTCTTTGGATGGTGTGGGGGGAAATTTAAAATTATTTTTTTGGGGAAATTTGGGGTGGGGAAATTAAAAAATGGGGAAATAGTGTTTGTTTAAAGGACGACTCCCCCCCGGTAAGGGTTTAAATGGTTATATGGGAAAAAAATGAATGGTTGTTGGGATATTTTAAAATGGGGTCACATGTACTAAAATTTAAAACAATTCCCGATGCTGCAGAAAAAAACCTAATGCTGAACTACTAATGGCATAAACTTTTACAAAAACAGGAACATTAATATGAGATATAAAAATTTACGATGTTTCCCAAACAACAAAAAACCCAAATGAGGGGGGTATTTTTCCATGATTATGGAAAACACAGGAAAACCCCAAAAAATCTATGAAAGTTTAACTCCCCTAAAAAAGGGAAATCACTCCCCAAAAAAATTTTTCAAGGGAAAAATCCCCACTAAAATCTCTTCCCCGCCTTTATAAGGGCCCGCCCCCTCTTTTAACCCCCCTCCCCCCGTGCTAGCTGGGGGTCCCGGGCCTGACGGAAGAATTTTTGACACTAATCTTTTTTATTTCCTTAGTTTTTCTTCTCCCCCCCTTTGACTGTCCCCCATTGAAACATTATTTTGGTCCGGCCCTGCACGACCCCCTTTAAACACGATAGGGGGCAAATTTCCCAAAAGGAAACCCGTTACAAAAGGGATCTAAATTTTTTACGATATCTTCTTTTTATCCGCATAGGCGTCTCAAAGGGAAATCCAAAAATTTCTTTGCACACCAAAACTTAAGCCTCCCTGGTCCTGGGTCCGTAAAGGGGCGATCTCGGACCTAACCTTTTCCCGAGAAAAATTTCTTTTTTATACTGACCCGGATTACGACCCTGCGTGTGATGAGTCGATATGATCCCTCCCCAATAATGCTTCCCCCGGGAGGGGCCTTTAAATCGCCAAAAAAAAATTCCACTTAAGGATTCTCGCGTCGGAATATTAGATTTGCAAGGTTCTGCAAGATATGAAACTGACCGCCATTTCACGGGGGACAGGGGGAATCCGCGGAGTCATAAAAAAAACTTTTAAAGAGATTTAAATTGCCCAGGGAATTTAAAAACGCCCTGGGGAAAAAAAACGTGCTTTAAAATCTGGGATTTCTCTATTTTAAAATAAAGGATTTACTGCCGTGGTTTTTTACTATAAAACAAAATGAATTCATTACCTGCGCTATATAAAAGAATGCTATATTCTTTTCTCCTACCGTACCCTCCTTTAACTCTTATTTCTTTTTTCTTTGTCCCTTTTTAAACATCTGTCATAAGGATCATTTTTGAAGTTTATAACAAAAGCACCCATTTCTTTCCTTTTTTCCTTTTTTTATCTTTGTGTTATATCTCGGGAATTCCTTTCAAAACACACTTGTGCCCTAAAAATCATTACCACCCCTCAAAAAATTTTTTTTGCGTTTTTTACCCCTTTAGGGTTTAAACCAAATAAATTTCTCTGGGCGACAGCTGATGTAATATCCGCATTGGCTGTAAAAACCTATCTCGAAATTCCTGGAGTGTGGAGCAATAAGGGCATAAGGGAAAAGGTTTAACTGAGCCTGCTTTTTTGGGGCCCCTTAATGCCCCAGAGTTTTTGCATTCGTTTTAAAAAATGAGATCCTGCCTCCCCATCCGCCTTGGGGCGCAATGTCGAGAATGGCACACGGCTCCTTTTTTTCATTGTGAGGATATTTTTTAAAATTTAGGGCTCTACTTGTGGAAATCCTTATAGCGTGAGGGGGCGGGGTAGGAGATGTGTGGTCCATGCGTGTAGGTGTGGGTTTTGTAGGTGTTTTATATGATATGTAAAAATTAAAATGTTTTTGTATATGATATGTATATGATATGTAGATGTAGATGTAAGTTTGTAGAGGGAGATGTTTGTAGATGTAGTGTGATGAAATTGTGTTGTGCATATGAAATGTGCATGAAATTTGTGCATGTGGTTTATACACTTTGAAATGGGGAAATTGTGTGTGTGTGTGGTGTGTTGTGTGTGTGTGTGTGTGTGTGGGGTGTGTGTGTGTGGGTGTGTTTTGTGTGTGTGTTTTGTGTTGGTGTGTGTGTGTAGGGTTGTGTGTGTGTTGTGTTTTTGTGTGTGCGGGTTGTGTGTTTTTGGGTGTGAAAGATTAAAATTTATATTATATATTTTTTAAAATATATATATATTTATAATATATAATATATTATAGAAGGGGAAAAGGAAAAGAGAGAGAAGAAGAGGGGAAGAGAGGGGGGGGGGGGGCGTGCGCGCAGTCCATAAAAACTCCCTAGCTGTGTTTTTTCAAACTATTCGTGCGTTTTCTACTAAGTGTCGAGTGCAATCCCGGGTATAAAAATTGGGGTTTGAAGCTACGACCTCCTGTAACAAGGTTTTCTCGGGTCAAGGGGGGAATTCCCCCCGGGGGAGAGAACTAGGGTTTAAAAGAGCCCTGGGGAGGTTTCCCAAATAGCGCGGGAAAACCGCATTTCATCGTCCCCTTTTAACACCTTGTACACGGGAAAAGATAAGACGGGGGGTTGGTAGAAGGAAGAGGGCTTTTTTCCTTTGAAAAATTTCTGTTTAGTTACAAATTTGAAATTTACTATTGATACTGAAAAACCGAATCGTTTAAAATTATCTGTGTTATTTCCCCAACATTTATATAAGTACTGTATATGTATTTATGAAATTTAAAAACGCAACAAAGAGAGTAGTAACAGTGAAAAAAATACTCTAAACCCAAATACAAAAGCCCCAAAACCCATTATTTAAAAACAAAATTTTAAGACCTTTCCTTTCCCTCAGAAAGTAAAAATTTAAAATAGTCATTCAAAAACATTTTTGGCCTGGCCTCAAATTTACAGCGGAGAAATTTTTAAGGGGTAAACCCTTTAAAGGGCGCCGAGTTAAAAAACTACAGTTTTTATAAAATATGCGCTTTTTGAGGGGGAAAGGAAAGGAGACGTCTTTTTTGGGGCACATAAATAGCAACAAAAAAGGGAAAAAATGAAAATTTCTTACATGTGGCTAAAGGTATTTAAAAGATGTATGAAGAAACTTTTTAAGTTTTTCTGATAAATTTGGGGAAAAAGGTTTAAAATTTTAAAAAGTTCCCGGGAACCGTTTTAAAAATGGTTATTTTGCAGTGGGGAAAACATGTTTAAAAATTAGAAAGCAAGTGACGTGAATTTCGAAAGGATAGGTTTTTTATTTTACTGTTTAAAAACCCATTTATACAAAGTATGTGAAAAATTTTGGTTCTTTTGGGAGTAAAAGGGGTGCCCTTCATTTTCTGGGGGGTTTTGTGCTTAAAAAAACATGTAAAAAATTAATCCTTTTATTGTTTTTTACTTCAATGTTGGTTTTCAGAGAAAAAAAATTACAATATTAAAGGGGGAAAATAAAAATTTGGGGGCAGGAAATCCCTTTAACAAAAAATAAATCGAACCCAATATATTTTATATAAATATATATATATATAAAATATACAATAGGAATTTAAATACTTTTATTCAAAAATAGCTAAGAACCCCGAAACCCTCCCGAAACCGCACCCCCACCTAAAAACGCCAAAATTTTCCAAAAAAAAAACAACAACAACAACAAAAAAAACAAAAAACAACAATAAAAATAATAATAATAATAATAGTCAAAATTTTACCAAGAGCGGTTCGTTTCAAAACAACGTTTGAAACTTCTAACAACGCCGAAACCCCCTTACAAATTATAGAAAAACCTTTTCCAAAAAATGAATTATGTTCCAAAATAATATATCTAAACTAAATTTCGCCAAACAAAAAAAATCCTAAAAATAATGAAAAAAGGGAAACCCCCACGCCCCTCAACAAAGCTCTCCCCTTTGCAGTAGGGTATTTTTCTGCCGTACTATTATTTTGCCGCTCCCCCCTTTTTTCCACCTGTGGGGAAAAAACGAGGGGGACAAAGGTCGAGGGGAGTCGAGGGTGGGGGTTTCAGTCCAACTGCCAAACCCCCCCGCTTTTTAATTTATTCGTACAATATAATGTATCTGCGAGGAATTTTTTTAAAAAAAACAAATCTTTTTTGTATAATTAAAAAATATTCTCAATCCCTTTACTAGATTTTTTTAAGTTTAAATTTTTTTAAATTTTCTTAATAATTTATATTTTAATACTGGAGAGGCACAGTTTATAAAAAATTTCCCACCCGGGAAAAAAAATTTTTATTCCGAAATTAAATGGGTTTAGAACAGCGTTTAAATGGGGCCCATGTTTTTTACATCGTTCCCAAACCTTTTAAAAACACTTCACGGGACCTTTTTAAAGGGGCCGTTCAAAACTATCACTGACTTTTTTTGGGTGCTCATAGGTGTTGAAGATGAAGCAGTATCTTTTTCCAAAGATATAAAATTATTCCAAACTATGGGGCCTGGTTTTATATAGTACAAAATACGCGCCGCCCTGGGGATTGTGTAAAAACCCCCCAATATTCAGATTAAAAGGGGCCCTACCCTTGGGAAAATTGGATTTTCCAGTTAAGGATTTTTTTTTTTTGTCCCTCAAAATAGGGTGAGAAAATGATGAGGGAATATGTGTCACGTACGAATATAATAAAAAACCCGTGGAGGGGGGTAGCAAAAATTACGGTAAGACTAGACGGAAAACCCAAATGAATGTTTTTCCGCCAATTAATCGTTAGGGGCGCCTTGAAAACCCATCACCCCCGATTTTTTCCGATCCCCAAGGTGGGGAAATGTTTAACTACGGCCCTTTTTTCGAAAGCTATTAACTGCTTCGGTCAATGAAGGCCTTTTGGGTTTGGGTTTCCCTTTTGGGTTTTGTCGCTTTTCTAAGCGGGAACGCTTGGGGCATATCCATAGAGGCCTTCTAAATCCCGGGATGATGCGGAAGGGTAGCAGATCGACTTAGCCCCCGGCTCGAAGTAAAAGTCCCTCAAAAATTTAAAGTTGACTGAAAAAGGAAATTGCCGAACCCGAACCCCGGGGACCTTTGCGAATAAAAAGTTTGCTTTTTATTACCACCCCTTCAAAAAAAAAGTAGCAGTGGAGCATAAAGGGCATTTTAAATCGTGGATGTATATTTTTTTGGATCTTTTCGAAGCGTTTAAAATCTGTGTGATTCTTTACAGCTATGGAACTCACTATTTACAGACGCACAGACATAGGACAGTCAACAAATGCGAAAAGTTATTCCATTATACTGACGATGAGAATACCGACTAAGTAAGTAGATAAATGGGGTAATTAATATTCCATTAACGTAGACTTTGCCAGTGGCATTTTCCTTTCCCGACCCCCTTTCTTTCTCTTTTTGGAGTATGGAAACAGGATATCGTACCAAAATAGCGCATTTGCTTGGCTGTTGTAAAAGCATTTTTGTTCAGAGAATGTTTCCACCGTGAGCGAAGCGCTGAGTTTTACTTTCTTCTTTTTAAGGCGGATTCTTTGTAACATACCGTATAAACTTATATGTGTATGAATTTATACTTACGTAATGCGTGTATATATATACAGTACGTGTGTGTGTGCGTGCATATATATACATATATATATGTATATATATGTACATATCCATCCCTAAAAACCTATAAAAACCACAACGCCCACACCCCAAAACACCACCACACACAAAACCACACACACACACCCACCACACACACAGTTTATAAAATTATATAAAATATATATATTTTATATATATATATTTTAATTATATATATATGTGTGTGTTGTGTGTGTGTTTGTGTGGGTTTTTTGTGTGTGTTTTTTGTGGGTATATTTTTTTGTATGTAATATTTTATATATATATAATTATATATATATTATATATTTTTAATATATATATAATTAATCTAAAATCTAGCTATATATTAACATATATATATAAAATATATATAATATAATATATATTATAAAATATATATTAAAAATTTTAAAATTTTATATATATTCATAAAAAATACACCCCACACCCCCACACAACAAAACACACACCCCCACACCCACACCACACACACACAAATATATATATTTTATATATATAATATATTTATATATATAAAATATAAAATATTATTATATACAAAAATATATTTTATATAGAAAAATATAGTAATATATATTTTAAACACATATATATATAATTTTATAAAATATATATAAAATATATTTACTTTAAAATATATAATTTTATATATATACATAATATTTTATATATATATATTATATAAAAATATATTATCGAAATATATATACATACATTATAAAAATATATATATTATAAAATATATATATATATATATGTATATTATTATATTATGTATGTTACACACACCAACACACGGGGTTTTGTTTCCAAAAATTTTGGGGAAGGCCCTTTACAGGGATCTAAAACAACTCAAAAAAAAACAGCAACGGATAGAAGCGAATGCAGTAACTAGAGTCGTACTTAGCATCACAACAGAAGAAATAAAAAGGGCGTTTAAAGGTATGACGAGTGGGAAAACACCACGGGAAGACGGAATTATTATAGACCTTATAATAAATGCAGGAAAAAATTTTTCCCCAAAGGTGAAACTAGCCAATCTTTTTTAAAAAATCCCTTTATAAAAGGAAAACTCCGAAAGCCGGGGAAAAAAACCAACAATTTTTTTTAAATACAAAAAAAAGGGGAAATAGAAAGGCCAAAAAGGGACTCCCGATTCAGTTACAAAAAAACTCGAAATCTCTGACCGTCTGGATTCAAACCCAAAACTTTTTAGAACAGGCAGGCTTCCGATTGGTTTCTCAAAAAAAAGACCACATCCACCCACTCCCCCAAAAATAATAAAAAAAAATAACCCAAAATTAAAACCCCCCATTGTATGGCATTCATCCAACAGAAACCGTTTAAAAATCCCAAATTTAAAAAAGGGGTTAGAGGGGGCGATACCACCCCTCCCCCAAAACTGTTAGCAGCTTGTATTGAGGAAAATTCAAAAAAAACGGGGAATGGAAACGGAAAGGTATCAAAATAGGAGACGAAAAACCAAACAGTTTTTAAATTTTTGCGTGATATCGTTTTTTTCAGTAAAAAATGCAAATAAAAATGCGGAAAATTTAAAAAACGTTTCTGAATAGAGAAAGCCCTGAAAACCCAAACTTAGGTAAAAAACCAAAAAAAGGAAAAAGATCAATTCACCCGTAGAGGCGTTTGCGTTTAGTGGTAGTGGACAAGTATATCCCCCAAAGGGGGGAAAACTCGTAAAAGCAATCTAGCAAAGGGAAAAAATTAAAGCGGTCAGCTAAGCTGAAGGGGCCTTCGGGAAAAAACCCCAGAAAGATACTGAGGGGTTTCCTTCCCCATTATTTTTTAAAAAAAAAAATCTTTAAACAACGGGGTCCTACATTTTAATGACCTAGGATCAAAAACCGGGGACTAAAAACGAAATTACGAGAGGAAACTAATAATTTGCCCAGAGGGGGGATGGAGAGATTAAAATTGCGGGGAATTTTGGGCCAAGAGATCGGTAGGGCGACGGGGAAATCGGGGAAACGGAAAAAGGGGGAAGATATACTTGTGAGCGTAAAAAAAAAAAAAAAAAAAAAAAGTGGAAAGGGGACAACAGAAAGAAAAAAAAAGAAACCCTTATTTGGGTTTAAAAATAATAAAAAGGGCCCAAGGGCCAGCCAATGGCAAGATGGCGGGACGAAATATCAAAAATTTAGGGGCTAAGAAAAAAAACACAAAAAAAACAAAAAGACAGCCCAAAATTTGAAAAAGTTTTCGGAGAGCCTCGTCCTGCAGGGGTTTGATTTCGGGCCCTGTTTGATATATATAAAATATATATATATATATATATATATATAATATATATATGGGTTATATATATTTTAAAATATATATATATATATTATTTACGACACAGACACACACCACAGACCCCACACACACACACACACACACACACACACACACACACAACACACACCACATACAACACCAAACAGGGTTTGCGCGCCCCATACACCAAAACACAAAACACCCCAACACATATAAAATTTAATTATCTAATTTTATATTATAATTTTATAATATTATATATAAATTTTTTAAAGTATAAAATTTTTATGGGACTATATATATA
Organism: Penaeus monodon; assembly: GCF_015228065.2. Lineage (NCBI taxonomy): Eukaryota > Metazoa > Arthropoda > Malacostraca > Decapoda > Penaeidae > Penaeus > Penaeus monodon. The sequence continues at coordinate 14,631,734 of NC_051411.1, forward strand.
CACATTTTAAAAACAAAAACACACACACACATACATAAATACATTTATAATATTTTAAAATTTTAAAATATATATATATATATATATATATATAAAATATATATATATAATATATATTTAACTGTATTTTTGTATAAAATATATCTATCTACCTATCATAAAATTTATATGAAAAATGTGTGATATATGTTATTACTTTAATATAATTACACACACACCACATAAAATTTTTAAGGGACATAAAATATATATATATATTTATATATATATATATATATATATATATATAATATTTTATATATATATATATAAAAAATGTGTGTGTTTTGTGTGTGGTAGTATATATACATATTTTTATAGCTTACCCTTTTCTATGTATATTAATATGTGTATGTATGTTATTTGTATGTTTTGTGGGTTTAAATTTTTTTTTTATTTTGTAGTATGTATGTATTTCTACAAGTTTCTTCGTATTATTTCCTCTTCTAAAGAATGCCATTAAAGCCGTCATAAAAATTATTTATCTTGTAATTCATTCGACTTAAACATTCTCACTTGTTAAATAAAGAAATAAGTGTTGTTCACGTGGCATTATATATTTTATTAAATGTTACTGAAATTGCTATGCTTGGAAAACCTGTCCTTCCGTCATAATGTTTCTTAGCTGTGTTTAATGAATGTTTTTTAAGATAAAGAAAAATGTGAGGCGGTAGCAGGTGTGGGCGAGGCTCAGAAAAGTAATGAACGTGGGTTTACAGACATTTGGATGTATATAGTTTTAAAATGTCGAATGCGGGGGGAAAATTCTGCATACTCTTGTTTTACAATTGTTTCTAAGATGTGATTCGTTAGTAATGATGTTGTCGTTATGTTAGCAATGGGAGCGAATTTCAGATGATGAAATTGTAGGAAATTCATTAAACTAAGAGAGAATAACGTAGATTCTTTTTTTTTTCCATTTTTTCTCGGTCTTCAAGTTTTGTATTAGATTTGTAAACATACAATATAAAATAAACGTTTACCCCAAGGATAAGTATGAAAAACTGCTTCTATTCTATTAACAGCGTAATTCATGGAAGGTCACCCCAAGCCTAATTCAACGTAATGCTTTTATAAAACAACTATTTTATTAAGCCTATCAATTTGCCCCTCAGTATTTTTGCCCTGGCAAAAATACTGAGGTGTATTTGTACTTGTGTGTGTGCATACATATGCACACACACACACACACACAACCACACACAAAACCAAAACACAGGGTGGTTGTGTTTTGTGTATATAAAATATATATATATATTATAAAATATATTATATATATATATATATATTATATATATGTATATAAAAATAATTATTTATATATATTATATATATATATATATATATATATAAATATAGAGGAGAGGAGAGAGAGAGGAGGGGGAGAGAGAGAGAGAGAGAGGGGAGAGAGAGAGAAAATATAAATATAAAAATACACATGAAATATGTAAATAAAAGTAAAATATATATATATATATTATAAAATATATTATATTTTTATTTATTAAATATGTAAAATATATATATATAATATATATTATATATTTTAAAATATATGTGGGTGTGTGTTGTTTGTGGTTTTGGTGTGTGTGTGTGTGTGTTTTTGGTTGTGGGGGTGTGTGTGTGTGGGGGTTTTTTGTTTTTGGGGTGTGTGTGTGGGGTTGTGTGTGTGTGTTGTGTGGGGGTGTGTGGTGGGGGTGTTTGGCACACGCACACACACACACCACCACACACACACACCCACACCCCCACACCCACACACACACACACACACCCACAACATATCCACACATATACACATATGTGTGTATACTTATATCTCTCCTTCATCGGTTAGATGAATATTTAGATAAATCTTGCTTATGTTCATTTTGCTTATTAATTTGTGATTTAGCTGCAATGAGGCACTCCTGAGTTTTATTGTCATTGCATTTTCCGTGAAGGATGCGCGTCACTTTTTGTATTTTTCAAACAGAAAAGGGCAGAAAATTGAAAGTTTTTTTTATTAACGTTTGATGAAAATAAAAAGGGGCCTCCCCATTTTTTCCTTTATCTTCCCCCGGTGTGGAATTTTTTTAAGATATTTTAATTTTATATATATATTATAATATTATATATATATAAAATATATATAAAAATTATATATATATATATATATATATATATATTAATAGATTAAATATAATATATAAAATATATTTTAATATATATATATTTTAATATTATAATTATTTTATATATATATATAATATATATATATATAATGTGTGTGTGTTTGTGTGTGTGGTGTGTGTGTGGGGTGTGTGTGTGTGTGTGTGTGTGTGTGTGGTGCGTGTGTGTTGTGTATTTTGTATGGTGTGTGGGGCACTTTTAAAACTTTTTTGTAGCATCTCCGAAACCCAAACCCTTTTTGATACATGTTTGCCCTTTACGCCAACATTATTGGAACATTTTGAAACACCTTTCGATTTGAACCATGATATAATGTAATACACTCCGGTCATTAGTTGGGCCACCCGGATTTTTTTTCCCAGATATTTTCACGGATTTCCTCAGTAAGGATTTATTTTTTTAATATTAATCATGAATCGAATCTTATGTTACTTGATACAAAATTCTGTCATAAAGGTGCATAATATTTTATTATACTTTTTAAGCGTCCCCTCAAAAAATTTTTCATCTATAGGGCCCAAAAAAATTTTAAGTAAATTTTAAAGGGTCTTTGGGAACGAAAATATTTAAAAAAATTTTCCGACGGTTCAGTCAAAATGACGTGGTTTTGACTTCGGTGGGAAAAATGCCCCTTTAAAAAATCTTCCCTCTCCTCTATGATTTTTATTAAAAAAAAGTATATATATATTATATATATATTAATATATATATATATATATATTGAATAAAATATATTATAAAATTATGTATATATATATATATATTACATATATATATTATATATAATATTTTATATATATAAAATTTATTAAAATTTATTATTATATATATTGTGTGTGTGTTATATAATATTTTATATATATATATGATATAAAATATATATATATATAGATATTTTATATATATATATATAAAAAGAGAGAGAGAGAGAGAGAGAGGGGAGAGAAAAAGGCAGAGGGAGGAGAGGAAAAAGACAGACAACAGACGAAGCCCGGGAAGACAGACACCCCACACACACACACACACACACCACACACACCCCACACACCCAAACACAAAACCACACACACCCCACACCTAAACCCACACACACACACACCACACACACCACACCCCCAACACACCACACACCCAAAAAAAAACACACACACACACACACACCACACATACACACACAAAAATGTATATAAAAATTTTATATATATTTTATATATATAATATTTTAATAAAATATATAAAACACACAAAATTAGATAGTTTAGATAGATATAAGCACACACACACACTCACATCACACACACACCACACACTCACACACACTTTACACACACACTCACAACACACACACACACATACACCCCCACCCACACACACAACACACACACACAACACACACACACACACACACACACACCCCATATATATATATTATTATATATATATATATACACCCCACACACCCCACACCACACCACACACACACACACACACACAACACACACACACACACACACACCCACACACACACAACCACACACAACCACAAAAAACACCAAAACCAAAACCCCACACCTCACACACACACACACCCCAAAACACACACACACACACACAACACCCCCACACACACACAAACCTGCAACGCAAGAGATTTTGAGGGCATAGGGACAGGGAACACGCGTGGCCGCTGGACCCAGTGTTTCATTTAATTTGGTGGGTTAGGGACAAGAAATTTTAGATTTCCCCATAGGAAAAATCATTTTTTTTAATTAATGATAAAGGAAAAACTCACGGTGTCAGGGGGGAAGGTTTTTTTTAGTTTTCGAATTATTTAACTTTTGGAGGTATTTAATAATTCAGTGCAATTAAGTATTGATTTCGAATTTATCGTGATCTGTTAAGCGAAGCTATTACGAATATTTACCTTATTTGTAAGTTTAAAAATCTTTGCATTGAAATTCGTCTTGGAAAAGAGGGAAATCTTATAGAACAGAGTGTTAAGGAATGGGATCATAACTGCAATACAAGTGTACATATTTTTTCATGATTATGTAGTTGTATCTAACTTTAATATCAATAAATTTGAATTTGTTAAGAATCCCAAGTAAAACTTTGTTACGGGAAAATAGAATCAGAGGAGAATCGTGGTGTTTCCACGAACCCACAACCTTATTTTCCCCTTGAAGTTTAAAGGGGTTTTAAAAATTCCCCAGTGTCTTTGGGAAAAAGGGAAACACTCATGGGTTTTTTAATATCCCTAGAAATCAATATTTTTTAAAGATAATTTTTAATTGAATTTTTTTCTTGAACGACAGGGGGGGAACTTAAATATATTGGCTTGGCGGGAAGAGCTAAAATTGGGTTTGTGGAACGGCTTTTACCTTTCACATAAACACTTCATATAATATATAATTGATTGAAATATTTTATATAAAATATATTAAAAATTATATATAAAATTATATAATTATATATTTTTATATAAAATATTTTACTAAAATATATATACCCCACACAAACACACACATATATATGTAAAATTTTAAATAATTAAAACTTACAATATATTTATTTTCATTCATATATTTTACACATATATATATATATATTTATATTTTTATATATATATATAATTATTTAGATGGGAATAGTATATATATATATATATATAAAATATAATATAAAAATATATATATTTTACTTTTATATACATAATGATGGGTTATACTAAACAAAATTTTTTTAATAATTTTTTATTTGTGTTTGTGTGTGTGTCTGTGTGTATGTAAAAATTTATATAAGTATTTAAAATTATAATAATGTAAATATGTTTTTAAAATAAAATATATTTATATATATATATATATTTTAAAATATATAATTATATATATATATAATATAAAATATATATGCATTCCCTATGCTTTATGACCTCTGTGTGGGGTTTATACATATGCACACCCCACACACCACACACACACACACACCCCACACACAACACACACACCCCACAACACACACACACACACACCACCCCAGAAGTTTATTATTAAAATAAATATTATATATATATTTTATAATATATATATATATATATATAAAATATTTATATATATGTGTTTGTGTGTGGGGGGTGTGTGTGGGGGGTGTGTGTGTGTGTGGTGTGGGGTTGTGTGTGTGGGGTGTGGTGTGTGCATCCCATATGTACACAAAACACACACCACACACACACACATAAGGGGTATATTTTATAATATATATATTTTATATTATATATGTATATTTATATAATATATTTTTATATATATATATATATTAATTATTTTATAAAATGTGTGTGTGTGTGTGTGTGTGTGTGTGTGTGTGTGTGTTTGTATGATATATATAAAATTATATAAATTTTTTATAATATTTAATTATATATATATATATATATATAATATATTATATATTTTTTACGCACACACACAATACACACCCCCACCCCATACAACACACCCACAACACACCACACACACACACACACCCCCCCCACACAAACCACACACCCCACACACACAAAACCCCAAATATAAGATTTATATTATAATAATATAGGGATACAAAACACACACACAAAACCACGCCACCCCAAAAAACACACACACAACACAACAACACATATATATTATTATATATAATAATATATTATATATATAATATATATATACAAAAACAAAAACACACACACACACACGCATTATTCACAACACACACACACACACACACACACACCCACACACACCCCCCAAACACACACCCCACACACACAACACAACACACACAAACACACAAACACAAAACACACACACACACACACGCACACACACACACATCAGAACTCATGTCATGCTATTACCTTTTCACCCCTCAACTCATTCCATTCATCTCTTCATGAAGCACTGAGGCGATGGGTGAGGGGCAACGTTAGCAGGTGGGGAAAAACACTCTTAAGTTGGCATTTTAAAAGTTTAAAGCACATAGGCACCCCAAAGAGCTTAAGGGTTGTCACAAGGGGAAAAAGAACCCAGAGCAGTTGGGCAGCCCCCTGGGGGTCTGGGGCACCCCCTCTTTAGTTCTACTCCTTCCACGGGCCTGAGGAAGGGCCCTTTTAGAAAGGGGGGCTCAAACAAGCAGTTTCCCAACTAAAACCTGGTCTCCCAGAGGGGACCCCACACCACCAGACATCAAAAACCCTTTTGTAAAACACGGGAATTCCCTTCTTTTGCAGGGGTATTTTGAAAACCCTTTGTTTAAAACAACCCAAAAGCAAAGGGGGACGGAGCTTTAAGACTCCCCTTTTTTGGGCCCCTGAGATAGCCAGATCCCGTACACCTTTGCCACAAAAATTTAAAATCCAGGAAACCGGGCCCAAAACTGGTTGAAGAGGGGGCAAAAAACGGAGAGAAGCGGGTTTGTTGGTTTTGGGCCCCCAAGCCGTTTTGGGTAAGGACCTTTGACTGCCTCATTTTCCCCGCCTTCTGTTCAACTGTAGTAAATTCCCCCAACCATAAACGGGGGGAACCCAAAAGAATAGGAGATTCCCCCTTTTCTCTTACAAACTTTGGAGGCCCCGAAAGTCAGTAAAAAGGGGTTTTTTCCGGGAGAGGGGGAGGAGCGGATCCCCTTTTTCCGATCGGCTTTGCCATTTTATATATTTTTTCTTTTGTTTTTAAGCAAGATATTAATTTTTTATTCACGTTTTATTTTTACCTATCCGCATAGGAGAGCACATTATTTTGTCTGGCTCCCTTTGTTTTTAAAAACTAGGCCTGTTTTTTTTAAAGAAAAAATTTTTATCATCGGGAAAGGGGAAGACACCGCTCTTTCTTTAGAGGAATGCCACCCAACCTTGGTTTTACCTGAGATTCCCCTCCCACTTATAAAAACCCCCTTCTGGGAGGGGTATATGTAGGCCCCGGACCGCCAGGTCAAAAAGGGGGGAAAAAAATAAATTTTTTTAAAAATGAGGCCCGGCAGTTGTACTAGATTCCTGGTCTGGTCACAAGCGTACGAGCTAACAGGCAAAAGGTGGCATCTTTCACTTTTTTCTCTAATCTTGATATGGTGATGTGCTCTCTTTTGCGAACTTTTTTTTAATCTCATTTTAGCTTTTTGTATTTTACCCTGTGTGGTTTTAACAGTTTGTTTTCGTCATATTTTAATGTTTAGAACTAGTTTATATATATATATATATATATATATATTATATATATATATATATATATATATATATATAATCGCATTTTTGTGTTCCCCCGTATCATAAAAACCCGAGTTTTTTTCCTTTAAAATTATTTTTTTTGAAAAAAACTTTGTAAAGATGGATTTAATACTTTTTTGGGCCCCATCATGCATCCCCTTTAGCTTTTAGTTTTAAATTCCATTAAAAAAAATTTAAATCGAAAAAGCCAGTTTTTTCTGTTTTTAAACTACTTTTGTGTTTGAGGAAAATATTTAAAATATAAAGGGGTAATTTAGGGGGAAATTTTCCCTTAAGATTCAGCCCGGGGCTGAATCTTAACGTAACCCGTGGGATTGTTATCTAGACTTAGATGGACATGAGTTCAAATCCTTAAATCTGTGACTTCTATCGACCTCAGATCGACACCACTCCATCTCGGACTTTAAACCCCACTAACCGCAAAATGTTTAACCCCCTTTAGCCTTGGTAACTTTATATACAGTTGGGACTTAATTTCTATAAAATTTTGCTCACACCCTTCTACCCTGCCTCCCTTCCTTTTAAAAGCATATTAAACCCTTTTGTTCCTGGACAATTTAAACCCGGGGGGTGGCACTAGATTTTTTTACCAAAGGGGGAAAGGGTTTAAACTTGCTTTAAAAGATCACTACACAACAGAAGCCCTTTTCCACTATCTTTAGGGGGCATGCTCCTAATTGACCCAAAATTTCCCTGATAAAAAAGATGCCCTTTTATGGGAAGGGAAATCTCCCAAAAATCCTTAACTCGGTTTCCAAAACCGGACAAGCTATTTTTTTTTCCCAAAGCTCGAGTTAAAGAGGGCATTTAAAAACCCGGTCGGTGTCACTTTGGGGGGCATGGCCCAAAAAAAGAGGAACTGGAAAAGGAAAAAACTCCCCCTGCAGGGCCCGCAACACCTGTTACTTGGGGTAACCCCAAAACTCCTTCGGACTTTTTTTGTAGAAGACCATACTGGGTGCACCTCACACAAGAACTGACATATGACTGACAGATGGGTGATGAGGACATCCGCATGACTAACAAATGACTAATGTCTCTCAACTTCAAAAGCCTGAAGTGAAACAAGATCTCACTTCAGAACTGACTTCAGCACTATAAGACCACAATCTGAACTCATTTGACGTTGAAGAAAACTGGATCAAGTTCAGAGTCACCATCTACCAGGAGTTGATGACTGTGCTTTGGAGGGAAAAAATCAGGAAAAAATCAAGGGCCTGGTTTGATGAACAGGATGAAGAAATCCAATAGTTCATTACCAGGAACTATGAGGGCCATCAAGCCCACGTGCAGGACCCTAAAACAACAGAGAAGAGTAGAGCAGCTTACAGGCATATTCATAGCCACCTCAAAACAGAACTCCCTCACATCCCCGATTCCGGGGTGAGCAAAAAAACTCTACCCGCCCCCAAAAACTTTGCGATTTAAATTGACTACAAAAAAGTCAAGACTCTATGGTTTCCCCAACCATCAAGTGAAACCTTTTCTTTCCTCCGCCAAAATGGATCAGGGGGTTCTTGTAGAGAAAAACTGCTGTTCTTTTACAAATGGGCCAAACACTTCCCAAAAATGAAACCCCCTGGGAACGAAGAAAGTCCCCTGTAGTTTTTCACAACAATGGCACTGGAATGGCACACCCCCCACTATAAGACAGAATGCTGCAGGACCATCAAGCAGATAGTAAGTGACAAAGCCCCAGATGCTTTTCCTGCAGAGATCTTCAAACTAGACTGTCCCCAAATGCTCAAGAAACTCACTGACCTCTTTGTAGGCATGTTGTCTCAAGCTTAAATCAAACAAACATTACCTTTTTTCAAGAAAAAGGAAAAATTTTCCATCATTTGACTTTCCACTAGGGGGTTTCCCCCTTTGTCTCCCATGTGACAAATCCCTTTCCCCCTTTTTTTGGGGGGTTTTTTTCCCAAATGCTTCTGCCCGAGAGTCAGTGTGGGTTCAGGGGCTGGTTTTAGGAAAATTTCAGACATGGTTTTTCCCCGTTTTTACCCGCTAAAAAAGGGAAAAATAAGAACAAACAGGGGTCTTCCCTTTAATTTCTAGACTTAGGGAAAGGCCTTTGATACTGTCTGTCATGATTAATTATGGGCCTTCATGGCCAAATTCTAATGTTCTCCCAACTTCTTCAAAAAGGTTGGCACAGGGGATCCCACAATGGGGAGGGGCACTGACCCAAAAAGTTTTTCTTGTCAAAAGTTATGAACCTGACTGTGTTTTGGCCCCCTGCTCTCTTTTACATGGTCAAATTTTAGCAGTGGGTTGACTGATCCCCCATGCAAAATTCTGACCCAGACCTTTAACCCTCAAATACCGTATATTTATGGATTTTAAATTGAGGGAAAGGGTGGGAAGCCAGGATAAAGGGGCAAATTTGGGAAAAGCATACATGAGTTCTTTTTGCCCGATGAACTGGGCCCGTAGGGTTCTCATCAGGAAAACCCCTACAAGCAAGCCTTCCCTTCCTTTTCTGTTGCAATGCCAGCGGTTTTGGGTTTACCCTCACCTTTTCTGTCTTTCCAAGAAAGGTGGGACATGTGTGTCACATGGTGGGCAACAGGTTCCCCAAAATGCTCCTCTTTTGGAGAAAAATGCGAAAAGGAAAAAGAGGCCAGGGGGGACCCAAAAAAAAAAGGGCCAAAGACCCGCCAAAAATCCCCTTTAAGGAATTTGTTATCCAAACCCGGTAGATGGGAGGGTAATGCCAGACCAACCGGACGAATTTGGGGGGCAGCCCTTTCGACATGGCACATCCAGCTATGAGGTTAGAAGAACCCAGGAAGCCGAGCAAAAGCGACCTGAGAGGAAGAGAAAAGCTGCTGCACCGCCCCCCCAAAACCCCATTTTATCCAACCCATAAATTTTCCATCATGTGGTCCCGGTCCCTTTTAAAGGGTTGTATTCGCCCCCCAATTAGCCACCAACGAGACTTACGTTTCATCCTTCATCCATTTATCATTCATACCACATCATCTTTTTATTTTCTATTTTTTTTTGTGCTTTCTCATAGTATTTGTCCCTCGTTTACGGACCCCACCAAACTTTTTTTATCTATTACTTATTTTAAACTATTATTTTATGTATCTATTTTACATTATATTTTATATATATATTAAAATTTTATATATATAATATATATATAAAATATTATTATATATATATATATATATATATATATATTGAAATGCGCGCAAAGTGTGTCTGTAAAACGTATAAGATAGATAAATACATAACAGATAGAAAAGATATAAAGTGTATAATATCTTTCTTTAAATATATATATTTTAAAATATATATATTTTATATATATATATATAAAATAATTATATATTTAAAATTTTCACACACACCAAAACCCCACACCACACACACACACACACATATATATAATATATAAAATTTTTATAAAATATAATATAAAATTTAATATATATATTTTTATATTTAAAACATTTATATATATGTTTTATTATATATATTTTATGTATATATATAAATTTTTACATAACAAATTATAAAATATGTTTTTGTATGAAATGTATATATATACCCCTATTATATATATAAAATTTAAAATAAAATGAAAAGTGGTTATATGTATAACTATATAAAAATATATATATATATATAAAATATATATATATATATAATATAATATATATATATATATATATATATTATAAAATGTGTGTGTGTTTGTTTGTGTGTGTGTGGTGTGTGTGTTGTGTGTGTGTGTGTGTGTGTGTTCTTCTCTCCCGATATCCCCAAAAGGGCATACAAACTCACACAAAATGAAATGAAAATGAATGCCACGTCAACTGCCATCTCGAGAGGAAAATGAGCGCACTCAAATATTAAGCAAACATAAATCGCTTTTAGGCCTAGCACTCGGGCTCGTCTCTATAAGCAGTGTGCGTGTGAGTGTAGAGGGAAAGGTATGGGACTGCAAAGATATATGTGAAATAGATGTGTTTAGAATAGACTGACAGGGTTTTATATGCCTATATATTTTATAAAGGGATTTTAAAAACAATACATAGTGTAAAAAAAAATGCAAAGGGAAAGGTTAAAATCTCACTACTCATTCCCTTTTGATCTTTCCTGTCCCGTCTATTTTCTCGTCATCTATTTTATTATTTTGTCTCTCCCGTCTATCCCTCTATTTTAAACTATCTGTCTAAAATCTATCATTTTTTAATTTTTATATATTAAAAAATATAATAATATAATATATATATATATTATATACTATTTATATATTACATATATATAGGGCCCCCGGGGCCCCAAATGGTTAAGCAAACCCAAATCAAGGGCTGTCGCGACGGGAATCTGAGTTCGAGGGGTTTGAGTCACCGGCCGGGGCGTTGTTCCCTTGGGCAAGAAAATTCACCCGATTTTCCTATCTAAAAAACGATATATCGCCCCTTTAGAAGTCGAGCGCATATGTTTTGTTTGGGGGGAAGTCACCCCCCGTGGCACAAAACCCCAGTTTAAAAGGAAGGGCAAAACCAATAAAGGCAAAGGGGGGCAACTGCCCCAAAAAACCTCTTCAGTAAAGAAATTGAGGGAGGGCCCATTTCCGCAGTGGAATTAATGGCTGTTGAAAAAATTATATTAAACAATATATAATATCATATATAATCACACTACATACATACATCCCTACACACACACACATATCCATCTATATATCTATCTATCTATCTATATATATACATATATACATATATACCCCCTAATGTGTTTTTGTGTGTTTTGGTGTGTATACCAAACACACACCCCACACATATGGATTTATATAGGGGATTTAAGACAGATAGGGATTGTGGAAGGGATATACCCCTTTTAAAAATACACACACCATATATATATATATATTAAAATATATATATATTAAAATTTTTATATATATATAATTTTATATTTCACAATATATATGTATATAAAAATATTAATATATAATATATATTTTAAAATATAATATATATTTCAAAATATATATATAACACTTTTAACATATAGTATACATATATATTTTATGTATATAATATACAAAAAAAACATATATGTTATTGTTTTTATATTTTATATATATTATATATATATATATAACAAAAATATTATATAATATAACTATTTTAAATATATAGTATATATATATAAAAATAAAATATAATTGTAAAACATACAAAATGCAAAAGCACACCCCCCACACAACAACCCCACACCCCACACAACCACCCACACAAAAAACCAACACCATATATATAATATATATATATATATATATTATATTATATAATATATAAAAATGTTCACTGTTTAAAAGGTATGACCCCAGTACAAAGGGTTATGGCCTGGGGGCCCCGTGATATTGGGGAAATTTCGACTTGTCCCTTTTTTGGGTAAAGTACAACACAGTAGGGGAAAAACACGAGGGCGATGGGCCCATGGGTTTTTAAGCCCCTGAGCGCGGGGTCACGTGTCAGGCCGACCCCCTAAGAGGACGGCTGGCCCCACCCTTACCCCGTTTGGGGGCTGGGGACGAACTGTCCCGGGGCAGGGGAGGTCGAAAGAAATCGTCATCTACGCCCTCGCTTTAGTCGGGTTGTTCCCATTTTTTGGGCTATTTTGGAAACTTTCGGGTAAAAAACTACATGGGCCCCACTGGTAAAAGGCTTACAGAAAAAACAGAAATAGGCTTATTAAAATACATAAAACCCCCCCTTTCACACCAAAAAAAAAAAAAAAAAAAAAAAAAATATATATAATAACATAAAATATATAGCATATATATACATTTTATTTATATTATTATTAAAATTATATATATTTTAAAATTATATATTATATATAAAATAATTATATATATATAAATATATATATAGTATAAAATATAAAATATATATATATATAAAAACTACACACCATATGGGATGCATATATATAAAAATTTTATATACCTATTTTTCTATCTGTGTGTCTCTCCGTATATCTGTCTACCCATCATCATATTTTTCATGTGTATGGGTTTATATACATCCTTTCCACCCACACCACACACCCCCTCAAACCCCACCCCAAAACACAAAACACACCACACACACACAACACACACACACACACACACAATATATATATATATATATTTTTATATTATATAAAATATATATTTTATATATATATATTTTATAATATATTTATATATAAAATTATATATATATATATATATAATTTTAAAATGTGTGGGTGTTGTGGTTTTGTGGTGTGTGTTGTTTGTGTGTTTGTGTGTATGTTTTTGTGTGTGTTGGGGTGTGTGTGGTGTGTTGGGGTGTGGTTGTGTGTGTGTGGGGTGTGTGTTGGGGCTGTTGTTTTGTTAAACTTTTGTTCATTAACAAATGGGGGGAAACCGGGTTGGGTTTCAGAAAAGGGGGCATAACAAACCCCCAAACTAAGTTAATTAATTTTTTGGGGCAAGCAAATAATTTTAAATATCCCTTTTGTTTCTTTAATTTTATGTCCACATTTTCCCCTCGTATGGCTATATTCTTTTTGTGTTACTGCCCGCCGTTATCACTTCTTTTTTATTTTTAATTACATTTTACTTTGGGACTTGTTAAAATGAAAAGCCCCGGGTTAAATTTATTAAGAGTTTAAATTAAATTAAAATTCCCTATGCCAGCTCTTCTGTTTTAGCCTTTTTACATTTTTTTTAAATTTAAAAATCACTCAAAAATTTTGCTCTGTTGTTTTAAACTTCCGTGTCACCAAACATCTCATTAGATATTATATTTTTTCCTTTTAGCCCTTTCCCCTTTTTAAAAGTAATGCCAGTTTTTTAAAATAACATACTGTAAGTTGCAAAGGTAGGGAGTTTTAAAGCCAATTTTTTAATTAATTTGTATTTATATCAATCACCGGATAAAAAACTACGAAAATCACCTCATCCCAAAATATATTAATTTATTCAAAAAGAAAGAACATTTTTATTAAATAAAAAAATACTGAAACAGGATGACAATAAGGTCCTTAAAAACCTTAAAAAAGTAAATTTTCGTAACCCAAAACCCGGCTCCCCGACCACCGACCCGCCATAGTCCCCCCCTTCCCCAAGTCCCTCCAAGGTCGTTCTCCCCCCCCCCCCCCGCCCCCCCGCCCCTTTCTCCCCTACGACCCCCTTTTGAGTCGACCCGACCCAAGCTCGAACCCGAAAAAACCCCATTTCCGGGGTTCCGTTAGTTCCCTCGCAGTCGGAGGGAAAGCGGGGCGTCAGGTTTTATGCAGGGGGATGCAATTAGGTTTTACGGGCGTACAAAAGGTCGATGGTCGATGGGGGAGCCAAAGTAAGGGTGGTGTGTGTGTTTTGTGTGTGGATTTGCCGCAACCTACAACCTGTCCCCCACTCCCGCAAACCCCCATCCTCTCCCCCTCCCCTCACGGTTTCCTTAAACCCCCCCCATTTCACGGGGCTTTGAAATTTCCTTATAACCCCCGTTCGAATTTCCCAAATCCCTTTCCCAAACCTTTTCATTATCGCCCCTTCCCTTGGGCCCCTTTTCCTAGGGAAAACCCACCCCGCTGTTGACCCCCCCCCCCACCACACCCCCACGCATGCATGCACGAACTTGACACTCGGGGGAATTTATTTTCTCTCGAAAGGGTTTATGCCATGACCTAGTTTTTAAACATGTCTTTGTCGTGGGTATTTTTTGTACTTTTTTGGGTTGGCTTTCCTCGTTTTTTTTTTTTTTTTTTTTTTAGAGGTTTTCACTCCTACATTAAAGTGGGCCCTATCTCCCCACCTTACAGGGTTTACTGCTTTCGATTTTTGCTTTTTTTTTCAATGTCCCTTTTTTTTGGGTTTATGTAGGTTGTCAGCTGCATAACTTCAGATTCATACGGAACTGTTTTTTGGGCTAACTTTTTTAAACTTTTTTTCAAAAATGAAACTGTTTTTCATTTTGTTTTTTTTTAGGGTCCTCTTTTACCACACATTTTTTTTTTGCAGTTTGGGCCTTTTCCCCTATTTTATGGGTTTTCGGTTTTTTTTCATTTTATTTTTTTCCTGTAAAAACACTTCCCCCGAACTTTTGATTTCTCTTGCTTTTATTTTATTTCTTAAAGGGAATTTTGGTGCGAAAAAATTTTTTTTTTTGTTTATTTGTTTTTGCTGTAATTTTATCCCTTTTTGGGATTAGTGTTTTCTTTTACTTTTTAAGGTTTTTTTTTTTTTTAAAGGGCTTTTTTTTTCGTTCAAGTTTTTATTTTTTTTTTCTAAACCCCTCTTTTATCTGGGTGGACCCATTTAAAAAAATGCCCTGGAAAGGGGTTTTAAACCCCCTTGGGCTATGAGAAAAAAAGAGTGTCAGCCGGGCCTTTGGTGTGGTCACTACCCTTTTTCCCCAGAGTCTTCCTGGAGAACCCAGCCCGGGGAAAAGATCACAAAGGTCATGGGTTTAGCATTGCTGTCATGCTAACCCCTTTTGTTTTCTTTTTTACCCAAAAACAAAGCCCTTTTCACCGGTTAAACCCCAAATAAAGATTGTAGGGGGGTATAGCACAATTTGGGAGGAAACCCAATGGGGACCGTTCTGGCCACTAAGCCCAAACCCATCGGGGTTTCCCCTGGCTCACAGAACCCCCCACATGTGTGGGGTTTTGTGTGTTTTGTGTGTGTGTTTAGTGTGTGTGTGTTTTAGTGTGTGTGTGTGGGGGACACATACATATAATAAAACGTTTTATAATTTCTAAAACTATTATCTTCCCCTTTTTCTATCTTTATATATTTTTTTACTATCTATCTATGTACACCAAAACACCACACCCCACACACACACCCCACACACAACACACAACACACACACACACACACACACCAAAACACACACAGATATTATATAATATATTTATATATATATTTTATATATATATATATATTTTAAAATTTTATATATATATATGTAATTATATAATATATTAAAAATAATATAATAATATTATACATATATATGTATATTGGTAGTCACATACACACACACACAAATACATAAATTTACTACATCCCTGATACACAGATCCAGATATATGAACGTAAAGAAGGATTCATATACGTACCTAAATGTATGAAGTACAATTTAGATTAATATACGCTTGTTTTCCAGACAAATGGAGTAAATACATTATGCCATAAAGCATCATAATTCAAATCTCATTTATTCGTCCATTATACATTCAAAATATCTCGCTTATTATACTGATTTCATATAAATGACACAGCGGGAAAAAAGCTGTCGAAAGGGACGAAAAAAATAGCGCCCAAATTTATATGGGGCTTTTTTCTGCCTATTAAAACGTATAAAAAGGGATGACTTTGTCAATTTTTTCCCGAATTTAATTTCATGTAATCCCAGTATGGACGTTAAACCCCGATTTAAAAAATTTAGAGCTTATATATGAAAATTTAAAATTTAAAACTATTTCAATAGGGTAGTTTGGAAAATATAAAAGTGGTGATGTGAAAGGCGCTCCCGTTAAATCTTTTCCATTTAACTGGTTCTTAAAAAGTACTTTCAATTATTGCAAAAAAGTAAAAGAAATACATTTCCCGTTTTTTGCAATCTTTTTTTTTTTACTTTCTCTTTTCTTTTTGTGCTTTTCTATGTGGGTTTTTTTTGGGAAATTCGTTTGGCTGACTGTTACTCTTTTTCTCTTGGTGTTTCCTGCCTGCTCAATCATCTTCCGTTTTATCATTTTCCCTTTTTTGTTTTTTGCCCTTTTCTACCAAGGGGTTTTAAAATCTTCTCTCTCTCTCTCCCTCTTTTCCCCTCTTTTCCCCTCTCCTCCCCCTTTCTCTCTTCCACTCTCTTCTGTGGGTGTGTGTGGTGGTGGGTGGATTTTTTATGTCCCGTCCTTCTCTATTCCCCACCCCCCTCCCCCCTTCCCCTCCTTCTCTCCCTTTTCCCCTCCCCCTTCTTTTTCCCCCTCCCTCCCCATCTCCCCCCCCTCCCCCCTCTCCCTCTCCTTCTCACCACCTCCCCAACTCACTTTTTCCTCTCCCCACTCTTCCCCCCACACGCCCCCACGCACGGGGGGGCACTAATTACAACCAGAATCCCTTCCCAGACCAGGGTGCCACCGGACTTATTGGCGAGTGGCGTAACTCACAAGCCCGAAACAGTAGAGCGAAACACTCACGCTCGCACCCAAAACCGCTGGAAAAAAAGGGAAAAATTTTTTCGTTAAAAAAGGGGGAAAAAAGGGGGCGAACCCAAAAACGGCTCCCCACTTGGGGACCCCCTGTTGTCACTCTAAACCCAACAGCGTCCAACAGTGGCGGGGGGGTGCGGAGATCTCTTCTAGGAAGGGAAATTCTGAGTCACCTTTTCGTGAAATGTGTTATATTGAACGGTGGGTGCTGATGTCGCCGTTCATCTTTTTTTTTAAATATGCGATGAATATGTGAATGGATATACAAATATACATGTCTATCTACCTGGCTGTATCTGTGTCTATCTATCAATCCATCTATCTACCTTTTTTTTCATCTTTCCTGTAATCTGTCCGGGCCCACTTATCTATCTATCTAACATTATTTTCTACCTATCTTTTCTCCCCTCTCTCCCCCTCTTCCCCTCTCTCTCTCTTTTCTCTCTCCCCCTTCCCCTTTTCTTCTCTTTTCTTCTCCCCTCTCTCTCTCTCTCCCATCCCATCTATCTATCTACTGTATGAAAGATATATGTGTTGTATGAAAAAGGGAAATTTGTATGTTGTTTTTCATGTATGTATGGGGTATGCAAAATGTACGAT
>NC_051411.1:14655028-14657528 GCF_015228065.2 Penaeus monodon
TATATATATTTTTAAAATTTTATATATATATATATAAAATTTTATAATTATATATATTTTTTTACATGTGTTTTGGGGGTTTGTCTTTATTATTTTTTATTTTTTTTTATTTTTTTATATTATTTTTTTTCCGATGTTTAACGTAAAATTGTTTTTTTTTAATTTAAATATTTTTTTCTTTAATTTTTTTTTTTTTTTTTTTTTTTTGTTTTGGGTGTGGTGTGTTGGGTGTGTTGTGTGTGGTTGTGTGGTGTGTTTTTTTTTTGTGTTTTGTGGGTTGTGTTTTGTGGGGTGTGTTGGGGGGGGGGTGTGGGGTGTTTCGGTGGTGTGTTTGTGTGTGTGTGTTGGTTTGTTGGGTGTGGTGTGTGTTGTTTTTTTGGGGGGTTTTTAAAAAAAATTTGTTGGTTTTTTTGTTTGTTATTAATTTTTTTTTTTTTTTTGTTTTTTTTTGGTTTTGGTTTTTTTTTTATGTTTTTGTTTATTATTAAAATTTTTATATATTAAATTAAAAATTTGGATATATTAAAAAAAAAAAACACAAACAATATGAATTATTATATATATATTAAAATATGATATAATATATATTAATAATATATATATACTAAAATTTTATCAATATATATATATATATATAAATAAATTAAATATACTATATTTTTATATATATATTATATATCTATTTTATTTAATTTTAATTATAATAGTATTAAAAAATACATATATAAAATTAAAATTTGTATATATATTATAATATTTAAAATAAAAAAAAAAAACAGAAAACCCCAAAAAACTCCCAAAAAATAAAACCTTATTAATATATATATGTATATATATATATATATATTAAAAATAATTATATATATTATAAATTAATATATGATATATATTAATATAATTATTAAAACATTTTACAACCCAAACAAAAAAAAACAAAAAAAAAATATTATATTATTTTTAATTTTATTTTAAAAATATAATATTTTAAAATATTTATCTATAAATATATCTATCAAAATATATATATATATATATAATATATATTAATTTTAAAATTTTTAAAAATATATTAGAAATTATATATAAATTTTTATAAAATACATACATATATAATATATTTTTTATAAAATTTAAATATATAAAAACTATATATAATATATAATATATATATATAATTTTAAATATATATATATTTTTAATAAAATATAAAAATATTTTAAAATTTTGGTTGGTTTTTAACAAAATATTCTACTCAAATACGGTTTCCAAATTTTTCTATAATCCTTCTAACATAGAAAAGGATTTTTAACATTACAAATTACACACCAATTGGGTTTTTATCCATTTAAACCACTGCAGGGGAAAGGGTTTTTCAATTGTTTTTTTGGCCGTGGTGTGGGAAAAAGGGTTTTTAAGGTGGTGAAAAATTTAAAGGGGGAAATTATGGATTTAATAACCAAAAAAAATTAATTTTTTTGGTTATTTTTTTTTTTGGTGTGGTGTTTTGTGTTTGTGTGTTGGTGTGTGTTTTATTTATTAAAAAATATATATATATAAAATATATATTTTATATAAAAATTTTAATTAAAATATAAAAAATAAAAAAATAATTTATTTTTTAAAAATTATTAAAAGGGGTTGTGGGGTTTTTTTTTGTGGGTGTTTTATGGAAGATGTTTAATAAAATATATATATATTTTTATTATATTTATAAAATATTTTTTTATATAAAAAATATATTTAAAAACACAAATAAATAATAGAAAAAATTTTTGCAAATTTTCCCCCCCCCCCGGTTTCGCGGGGGTTTTTTTTTAAATTTTATTTTTAATAAAATTTTAAAAGGAAGAATTGTTTTCCAAAAATTTATAAAATAAAATTAAAAAATATTTTAAAAAAATAATATATATTAAAAAAATAAATTTAAAATAAAAATATATTATACCCATTTTATATTTTATATATAAAATATATATCAAAATTATTAATGAATATTTTTTTTTTTTTGCAAAAATTTTTTTGTGTGTTTTTTGGGTGTTTGTGTTGTTCTTTTTTTTGTTTTATGGGTTTTTGGGAAAATTTTTTTTTTGGCGGGAAGAGGAAAAGTGTTGTGGGTGTATGTTTGTAATTTTTTTAAGTTTTTAAAAGTTATACATTTTATTTAGTATATAAAAATAAAAAAATATTTTAAAAAAATATATTAAAATTATATATTTTTTTTTTTGTTTTTTTTTTTGTGTTTTTGTTGTGGTGTTTTGTTTTTTTTTTGTTTTTTGTTGTTTTGGGGGTTTTGGGGGGTTTTTTTGGGGTGGTGGTTTTTTTTTTTTTTTTGCCTTGTTAAAATTATATTAATTAAAAAACCAACACCACCCCATTTACAAATATTTAAAATAAAAATTAATTATTATTTTAATTATAAAATGGTTTCATTCATAAAATAAACCTTGGGCACTTTTAGGAAAATTTCATAAATTTTTTTTAATTTTATTAGGGCACATTT
>NC_051411.1:14680224-14684838 GCF_015228065.2 Penaeus monodon
CATCAAAATCCGGACTGTACTACCTGCTTGTAATCTTTTACAAGGAACGAAATTGGTTTCATTGGCGGACTTACGTCTTATGCGACAGATTATATTACTTTTAGATGTCACTTGTTATTCATTAATAATGAATCTGGTTCGGTAGCTAGCCAGAGTTTTCAGAAGATTGTGACTGCTGGGTGAAACAATACATGTTGATAGACAGATAAATATATATATATATATATATATATATATTATATATATATATATATATATATATATATATATATATACTATATATATATGTATATGTATTCATATAGATAGAAAGATAGACATAGATAAATAGATAGATAGATAGATAGATAGATAGACAGACAGATAGACATAAAGATAGATAGATAAATAGATAGACATATAGATAGATTGATAGATTGTAACGGTTATCCTCTGAAAATACTTTTCCTATGCCATTCAAATGCATAGATTGTATTAATTTTTCGGTAGTGCATTGCAGAATCTAAAACACTTTTCCTGGAACAATATCTTTATATTTGTAAAGATGATATATTATTAATTCGTATGTTATGTTATATCTATATGATTTCGTTATTTGAACTTTATATATATATATAAAATATATAATAAAATATATAAGATTATAATATATATATATATATTTAAAATTTATATATTATATATATATATATATTTTTTTTTTTTTTTTTTTTTTCTTTTAGAATGGTGAAGAATCAAGAAGATGCTGTTTTAGCTAAATGGAAAACGAAATAAGTTTTGAATGTTTTGTTTATGGGACTCTCTCGAGGATTAGACCAGAAGGGCATATAGCCTACTGCTATCTTTGACTTGACATAAACATGAGTGATAGTTTTGTTGAGTTTGAGTATAGTATGTTCTCTAAGGGTGAAAGATAAGTAATGAGAAAAGGGATTTTTGTAATGGGGTGTTACATCAAATTTCATAAACATGTTTCTCAGTCCAGGTATGAGGTTTATTTCTTTATTTGCATATCAAAGCTGTATTCATATATTTAAGTTTGAACATCTATGTTGAATAGTTATTCGAAAGTATAACCAGTTTACATTTGTGATTTGAATGCGTTTTATCAACTTCGATATTATTCTTTCATTTACTTATTATATAAATATATTTGATATTAGTTTTATATATATATATATATATATATATATATATATATATATATATATATATTTTTTTTTTTTTTTTTTTTTTTTTTTTTTTTTTTTTTTTTTTCTTATTATTATTTTTATTTTTATTATTATTATTATTATTAATATTTTCATGATTATTATTATCATCCCTTCCCATCCCAGATTTAAATGTCATCCGAATATAGTCAGCTATCAGATGGAGTGGGGCCCATAACACGAATCTCTCTTGTTAACAGAAACTGTTTTTTCAGTATATTCTGATACAAGGGTCTATGGGCTGATCTGTACATCCTCCATGAGGTCTAGGTGAGGATGTAAGGGAGTTAAAAGGTGTAACAACGAACCCCACACACGCAGGGCACGCAGGGCACGCACGCACACACCACACACCCCACACACACACACACACACACACACCAAAACACACACACACCCCACACACAAAATTTTATAAAATATATATATATATAATATAATATAATATAATATAATATAATATAATATAATATAATTTAATATAACATAATATCCTACCCTGGACCTCATCGCTCGCCTCAACTAATTTCAAATGGTCTTTTCTTCTCCCCCTTCCCTTTTCTTTCTCTTCTGCATCCCCTTCCTCTGTCCTCTTATCCTAATCGTTAATTCATGTTTGCTCTTTTCCCTACAATTCTTTCCCTATAGTGCTATATGACTTTTGTTTGTCTAGCACAATTTTTTTTACCCAAATTAACCATTTTAACCATTATCGTAGATATGATGGTGGGTTGAGAACCACACGTATTTATACATATATACATGTACCAACCCAAAAATCTACCTCGGGTTATTACAAGCTATTCTGTATTATATACCGGGTACCAGTTATGCTAGACAGTTCATGCCCCCAGGTACAAAGTAGGCTGGGATTGAATATCTTTTTTCCATGAAACAAGTATATTAGGTTTAATGGCCAAGAGATAACAGCTGGTGCTAATGGGGGCCACAAAATGATAATGAAATTAATGATAATAAGAGGAATAATAATAATTTTTGTTTTTATTATTATATTGTTGTTATTATAATTATTGTTGTTGTTGTTGTTGTTTTTTATTATTATTTATTATTATTATTTCATTATTATTATTATTATTATTATTATTATTATTATTATTAGTAGTAGTAGTAGTAGTAGTAGTAGTAGTACTAGAAAGTAGTAGTAGTAGTAGTATTTGTTTTTCTTATTATTGTTATTTTTTTATATTATATGTATTATTATTATTATTGTTATTATTATTATTATTTTTTTATTATTTATTGTTATTATTATCATTATTATTGTCATTATTATTATTATTGTTATTACTATTTTTACATTATTATTGTTATTATTATTATTATATTATTATATCATTATTATTATTATTATTATTATTATTTTTATCATCACTATTTTTGTCATTATTACTAATGGTTTACAATAAAAAAAAAAATAATGAAAAAAAATGATAATAGCAACAATAATAATAACAACAATGAAGGGAAAAGAAACACTCAGGGGAAAAATGGAAAACGGGAACCACAGACAAAGGGGAAACATAACAAAAAAGCAAAGCACTAAAGAAGCCAGAACCAAGGAAATGGAAATATACAGCGGACGGTTCTTGCTTGTGGGGCAACCTTGGTTTTTAAGGAAGTATTTTGCGAGGGCTTTTTTGGTCTTTTTCTCTTGTTCTTCTCTCCCACCCCCCCCTCTCCTCTTTCTCTCTCGCTCTCTCCCTTTTTTTTCCCTTCTTCTTTTCTCCTCTCTCTTCTCTCTCCCTTCTCTCTCTCTCTCTTTCTCTCTCTCCCCTCCTCCCTCTCGCTCCTCTTCCCTCTCTTCTCTCTTTTCTCCTCTCTCTCTCCTCTTTTCCCCCCCTCTCCCCCTCTCTTTTCTCTCTCCTCTCTCTCCCCCTCTTCCATCTTTTCGTCTCTCTCCTCCTCTCCCCCTCTCTCTCTCTCTCTCTCCTCTCTCTTTTCCTCCTTTTTCTCTCCCACTTTTCCCCTCGGGCCCCTCTTTCTTCCTCTCTCTTCTTCTCCTCTCTCCTTCTCTCCTCTCCCTCTCTCTCGTTCTCCTCTCTCTCTCTCTCTCTCTCTCTCTCTCTCTCCCCTCTCTCTCCGCTCTCTCTCTCTCTCTCTCTCTCTCTCTCTCTCTCTCTCCTCTCTCTCCCCCTCTCTCTCTCTCTCTCTCCTCTTCCTCTCTCTCTCTATCTTCTCCTACTCTTCTTTTCTGCTCTCTCTCTTGTCTCTCTTCTCTCTCCTCTTCTCTCTTTCTCTTTCTCTCTTTTTTCTCCTTTTCCTTGGCCCAGTCATTCTTTGGTTTCATTTTCTTATCTTCTTTCTTCTGGTTTCTCATTTTTTTCTTTTCACTGAAGCTAAATTCTTTCTTTACATTATTAATCTGAAGTATTTTGGGCATTTTGCTATCCTTTATTTTTAATCTATTTTTATGGATGGTTGCATGTATGAAAAATGTTATTTACGTTTTTTTTTAATTTACCGATCAAGGTTTTCTTTTTTAATTATAAAAATAAAGAAGGGTTATTTATTGAATTTTTACATTTTGGATTCACTAACTTTATGTAAAGTGGATATTTATATACGAGTAAACTAAAATTTTTTTCATGTTTATGCAATAAAATTCCACCTAATGTAAAAGAAACAAATGGTTCTACTATTCTCTTAATATGTAACCGAAGCTTTCTTTTTATTCAATGGGGAAATAACTATTCTTAACTAAAGGAACACTTTTTTTTTAAAACAATTAAATTAAAGAAATCTGAAGCCGTATAGATTCCGAGCAATTTTTACTTCAATTATATAACTTTACTAAATATATAACGTAAAAAAAAGTTTCCCGTCCAAAAAGGCTTTTAAAAAGTATTTTTGAAAGCAGTTAGATAGAGTTCATCAAAACCTTTGTTTAAGAAAAGAAACTTTCATCAAAGCAAAATTTCAACTTACGAGTTTAAAGTGGGTTTACCCTTTTTCTGGCAACACTGTTGCGAAATTTGTAAAAATTCTCGTAAATAAAATAAATAAATTGTAGATAAATTGACAAAAACTTAAGAAGGATTTAAGTTTAAAATTTAGGATTATTTACAATTCCCCATGTATTATGTATAATAAGAAAAATAATAAAGAGAAAAGGAGATTCAGTTGGGTAAATTCCCTTTTTAAATTAACTGAATTAGTTAATTTTTTAAAATCTTTTAAGAAAAGAGAAAGAAAGGAAAGAAGAGGGAAAAAGGGGACGGGGCCCGGGAAAAGGGGAAACTTTTTAAAAAGAAAAAAGGGGGGAGGGGGGTTTTTATTTTTTTTTTGATTTTTTGGGGAGACAAAAAGGGGTTTGGGGGGGGGGGGGGGGGGGGGGTTTTTTTTTTTTTTGGGGTTTGTGTTTTTTGTGTGTTGGTGTGTGTGT
>NC_051411.1:14692950-14695450 GCF_015228065.2 Penaeus monodon
TTTATATAATATTTTTATAAAATTTATTTATATTCATTTTAAAATAATTTATTTTTAATTTAATATATATATATATATATTTTTTTTTTTTAATAATATGTTTTATTTTTATTATATTATATATTTTTTTAATAATTTTTTATTTTATTTTAAAAATATTTCTATTTTTATTTTTTTTATTTTTATTTAAATTTATATTTTTTTCCCATATTTTTTACTCTTTTATTTTTTTTGTTTTTAACCTCCATTCTTCCCCCTGCCGGCCATCGCCTCCTCAATTCTTTTTTCTCCCCTGAATCGGCCCTCGAGCCAGCAATCAGAGCGCAGGCATTTTAACGACTGCCGTGACGAGGACTTGAACACGGGACCATCAGGGTCGGAGTCCCGTCCAGTAAACCACTGAACCTTGCGACTGTTTTTTTGGGGTTGATGGGGGTGTGGTGGTGTGGGTGTGGTGGGTTTGGGGGTGTGTGTGTTGGGTGGTGTGTATATGTTAATATTTAATTTATAATATTAAAATTTATTTATTTATATTTTATATATATTTTTTATATATTTAAATTTGTGGTGTGTGTGTGTGGGGGGGTGTTTTGTTGTGTGGTGGTTATGTATATATATATCAGAAAAACACACCATGAAAGAACTAGATTTATTGAAAATTAAACAGCAGGTGGATTTCGAAACTGTAGTCTCTTTTTTAAAATTGTGGGATTTTCTACCATATTATAAACATGGAAAGAATTTTTTTACCATTCATATAATATTTTATAAAATATATATATTATATATATATATATTTTTTATATATATATATAAAATTTAATTATATATATTCTTCTTTTAAACGGTGGGTTCTGTCTGAGCCGCCGTGGTCACAGCAGTATTGATTGTAGTTTTCATGTTGTAATGCTCTTGGGTGGTACGTGGTGGGGTCCCCGTTTCCCTTTCCACGGGTCCCGGTTTTCCCTTTTTTTGGGTAATCATTCTTCTATCTTATCCGGGTTGGACCAGCCTGACTTTAGGGTGGTTTGGGCCCCCCAGTGGTAGGGAGGCCAACGAGGGGAAATTCCTTGCCCCAAAGGGAACAACGCGCCGGCCGGGGGCCGAAACCCCGAACTCAGATTTGTGTTGTGGCAGTCTTGAGTCCGACCCCTCTAAAACCCGTCGGCCCACCGGGCCCTTTGGGGATATGGGCTTCATGATTTTTCTTGGGAATTTAGACGGGGGTTTGCCATTCCCTTTCCGCCCGGTGTTTTTATCGGTCACCCCCCTCTTTACCCGGCACTGACTTGGGCTGGGTTGGCCCCCTGGCTAGGCAGGCAAACGAGGGGAAAAATTTTTCCTTGCCAAGGGAAACACGCGCCGGCCGGTGACTCGAACCCTCGAACTCAATTACCCTCGTGACAGTCTTTAGTCCCCACGCTCTACCCCTTCGGCCCCCGCGTCCCCATTATATATATATATCTGTATTATATTTTATATAGATATATATATTTTATAATATATATAAAATTATATATATATATATATATAAATTATATATTATATAATATTATATACATATATATACATATGAATATAATCATATGTGCGTGTGGTTTCGCGTTTTTGTGTATTTCATATAAAATTATATATTATATATATTATATATTATATAATAATATTATAGATAGATAGATAATAGATAAAAGATAGATAGATGATAGATAAAAATAGATAGATAACAGATAGATAGATATAGATATTAAGGGAGATAGAGTAGATAATATGATATAGAGATAGATATAGATATCAATAAATATATATATAGATAAATCAATGTATATACACACACACATTCACACCACACACACACATATATATATATTATAAATATATATATATATATATATCTATATAATATATAAATATATACTAATATATATTATATATATATATATTATGTGTATATGTGTTTGTGGTGTGTCGTGTGTGTGTGTGTATGTGTGTGGTGTGTGTGTTATGTTTGGTGTGTGTGTGTGGTTTTGTGTGTGTGTGTGTTGTGTGTGTTTGTGTGTGTGTGGTTGTGCGCATGTGTATATATTAGGCATATATATGAAACACACACACACTCCCATATAGATATATATATATATCTATATATATATATATCTATATGCTATATCTATATATATATATATATATATATATTTATATATATATATATATGTACATTCATATACATAACTGCCACTTGTAGGAAAACTTACACTCAAATGTTTTATCTTCATTATGTTCACATTCTCAGATTCGAAAACTTTTGGGCAAAGTATGTAATTACTGCTAAGTTGTGTGGCATTTTTGTGAAGAAGCTCAGCCCGCTCGACATTTTCTAGACATATTTTTTGCATGATGAATATTATATTACATTAGATGGGAATCCAGAGTTCATGAGGGCGGCATCTTTGAAGAATATCTTAAAATTAACAAATTAATTATATTTCTGCCAATAGTAACAGAC
>NC_051411.1:14715450-14717950 GCF_015228065.2 Penaeus monodon
ACATACACCCACACACACACACACACACATATACACACACACAAATATATAGATAGATAGATAGATATTATAGATATTCTATATATTATATATATTATACATATGTTTATATATTATGTATATATATATATATTATATATATTATAATATATATATATGTATATATATATATATGCACAACACAGACTATAGACACATAGACACACCACATACACAAACACAAACGCAAAACACACACACACACACACACACACACCACACAGATATATATATATATATATATATATATTATATATATATATGATATATATAGATATATATATATATATATATATATATCTATATATATATAATATCTATATATATATTATATTATCTATAATATATTATATACTATATAATATATATCTATATATAATATATATCATATATATATTTATATATATATATATATATATAATATATATATATATATATACACATATGTGTTGTGTGTGTGTGTGTGTGTGTGTATGTGTATTAGTGTGTGTGTATATGTATTAGTGTATGTATATGTAATATGTGGTAAATATGTATCTCATATATATATATATATTATATATCTATATATATATCATATATATATCTATACTACGTCTACTCATCTATATCTATTATATATATCATATTCTATATATATATATATATATATATATCTATATTATATATATCGTGTGTGTGTGTGTGTGTGTGTGTGTGTGTGTGGTGTGTGTGTTGTGTGTGTGTGTGTTTGTGTTGTGTGTTGTGTGTGTGATGTGTCTGTGTGTGTGTGTGTGTGTGTGTGTGTGTGTGTGTGTGTGTGTGTGTGTGTGTGTGTGTGCGTGTGTGTGTAATCATTATTCCAATGTTATTCATTCCACTGCAGGAGAAGTTATTTGGAGTACCACCCATGCCTGATTGGAGGCCCTACCTAATCAACCGTGATCCATCGTGCTTCTGTTTGAACCACGGCGTCCGCTTCCTTCCTTTATATATATATATATATATATATATATATATATATATATATATATATATATATATATATATATATATATATATATATACATATATATATACATATATATTATATATGTGTGTGTGTATGTGTTTATTATTCACACATACACACATACACACACACACACACACACACACACACACACACACACACACACACACACACACACACACACACACACACACACACACACACTCACACGCACGCAATCACATACGCACGCACATACACACCTACATATTACATACGACTTTTGCATGCCAATAAAGAAGTTAAAAGAGTATTGCAAGTCGAGCGGAAAGTGGCACATGATGCTGCAGAACCAGTATAAAGTAACAGAAAAAGATTCATCTAACTCTGACGTGATATTTTTGGTTGCAAGGAAATTATACCTTTACTTTGCATGATTTCCCATGACACTTGTTTCTCATTGGTGTTTTATTCTTATTAGTTTGTATATCATTCTGCTATTAAGTGTTAAGTGGTAAGTAAGTGTTCATAAGTGCCAGTGTTCATATTCTGACATAACTAACACCAAAGAAAATATTACTATTTTGCAACGAAATATAATCAAATGTAAGGATTAGTCGACATCAAAGAAATAAATACCCAACATTGATTAATCATTCGCAGTATATTTACGAAGCACGAATAAAGCCAACAGCTCTCGCTCATCGTTGATCACAATAGTACTCACCATATAGAAAACAGTAGCATTAACATAAACATAGAAACATTGACGTCACGTGAACTTTCCCAACGATGGTCCCCATTCAAGTAGTAACTGGCGAATACAACTAATTACTCCATGGCCTGTTTTCACTGATATCGAAGAGAGAAAAAACCCAAGACGCATCGAAAACACATAGAAGATGCATATGCTAATGTGTGGAATTCATGTCGAACAAATTACAAGTAGAACAACGAAGGGAAGTACAGGAAAACACACGAATATGCCCTGATGAAGCACTAAAGAGAAAAGGCATTCCGCATATTCATGTGTTTTCTGTACTTCCTTCGTTGTTCTATTTGCAATATGGTAATGTAGAAATCATCATGGAAGCCAATATAGTTGTGAGACAAGAGAATCCTCAACAACATCTCATGAAAAACCGGCAGATCTGGAAAGAAATGTATAGGGAAAATAGGAAAAAATAAAATGAAATAGAAAATATAAAAGAATAGCAAATAAAGACAAGGTTCTTGTGTTTACATATTTACATCCTAAACTGATATGATATGTATGCCTAATTCTTAAAGTTATAAGGTTAGTGTAAGTTTGTCTCATGGATGGAGCAGAGCATTTAGGGATTTATAAAAACGAAGGCGTAAAAAAACATCAAGATTTTTATCATCATATTTAAGTATAAATGTTTTTTAAAAAAATAGGTCGTAACTTTCAAGATATATATATATATATATATATATATATATATATATATATATATATATATATATATA
>NC_051411.1:14722950-14725450 GCF_015228065.2 Penaeus monodon
AGAAGAGAGAGATGAGGAGGTCAGAGAAAAAAGAGAATCTGCAGAGAATGGGAGGTAGAGAATACAAAAGAGAATGAAGAATGATCTAGAAAGTAGGAACCAGATAAGAACTCACAAGTAGACAGTAGACAAGAACGCAAATAGTAAACAGTTAGCGAATCTAATTAAACAAGACGGAGAAAATTTCGCAGCCAAAGCACCCTGAATCCTGAAGCCTCGATTAGGTTTCAGAAGATAAAGACACTTCAGTTTCCCATGTCAGAAGTGATCAAGTTTACTTCCGTTTTCGTGGAATTGTGGAGGGATATTATTTCCCCTTTTCATTTAAATCCTGGTAAAGAAGTTATTTGACCTCGAGAATAATCTTGTGAATCCATAGAAAGTGCATCTTCCCCCCTCCCCCACCCCATTCCAACAATGTCTTCCTCTCAGCAAATTTGCTTCCTTTGTGCAGGATATAAGGGAATTAATTTTGCTCATTTTGGGTAAATTAGAGACCAGTAACCCTCCCCTTTACCCAGTAATGGTCCTTAGGTACCTCTCTTACTATCTTATCTTTCTTGTTTTATTTTTCTCTTCGGTTCTCTCACGCTTGTGACACAAACTTTGTCCTCTCATTCTCTGGCAATGCACACATACACACGCACACACACACACGCACACACACACACACACACACACACACACACACACACACACACACACACACACACCACACACACACACACACACACACACACCACACACACACACACACACACACACACACACACACACACACACACACACACACACACACACACACACGTGTTATATGTATAAACACAAAGATGCCTGTTCAATGCTAGCATATCATTCTTCTTCTTGATGGCAAGAGATAGTTCACATCTTGCATCACAAAGTAAAATAGATGACGGGGCGAAACAATGGAATGGAGGCAGAAAACAGAAGGCAAAACACGAAAATTGCACATAGCTTTACCATCATGATGGATGTTGCAAGAATACTGATGTTCTAAAAACCTGAGAATGAAAAGACAGGATGGATATTGCAGCTGAAAGTGAGAAGTTGAAGATGATAAAAATGGAGATCTGAAGCGACACTTGTACTGTACTTCATGGAACTTTAACGCTGAGCAGGGTCCTCTTTCCGATTCTATGTGAAACTTCCAATATTGGAGTGATAACAGTAACTATATTTTCTCATATATATATATATATATATATATATATATATATATATATATATATATATATATATATATATATATATATATGTGTGTGTGTGTGTGTGTGTGTGTGTGTGTGTGTGTGTGTGTGTGTGTGTGTGTGTGTGTGTGTGTGTGTATATAAACATATATATATATATATATATATTATATATATATATATATATATATATATATATATATATATATATATATGTATATATATGTATATATATTTACGTTGGATACATTTTACTGACATATGTGTGAGTCTGTGCGTGAGTGAGTCTGTGTGTGTGTGTGCGTGTGTGTGTGTATATGTGTGTATTCAGTATTTATTTATGGATGTCGTGTATGTATACATATGTATAAAGTCCAAAGGATTTCTTTGTTGAATCTGGGATTAATACAGATGAAGGCGCAGTATAGACAGTGTTTAGTGCTTTATTTACTTTGCCCCGCATTACCTATTCACCCCCTCCCCTCAGCTTGCCAAATCAATTGTAAGGAAACAAGTTTTAATATATTTCCACATGATCACACAGAAGACCTTACAACAGGTAAACAAAAGTACTTGTTATCGCTGCCTAGATAATTTATCTTTATATCCTCAATCTACATGCAAACAAGGCATTCACGCTCATCATGGTCAGTAGTCACGAATCACAGGAATGATAGCTGGGGGGATGGAGGGAGGAGGAGGGTGGTGGGCGAGAGTGAAAGGGGTGTGTGCGGGGGAGAGGGGAGACAATAATGGTGATAAGGGAAGAGATTAAAGGGCGGAAGGGGAGCTAAGGGGAATGGGCGCAGGAAGGAAGGTTGGAAATGGGATAAAACGCAAGGTGCAGGAAGGGGAGAGTTGAGAGTTGCGGCGCAGCGAGGCGAGGGGATGGAGTCCGGGGTTAGTTTTCAGAGGAAGGCGGTAAGTGGGGAGCACACGGGAGGGACGAGTGAGAGGTGAGAGGCTAGGGAAAGAGAAGAAACGAAAGGGGAGAAGGAAAAGAAGTTGGCGGAGGGGGAAGATAGGGCGAGAAAAGGGAAGAAGGCAATATTTCGAGAAAGTGGGTGAGGCGGAGGAGAAAAGAGCATGGGACTTGGAGAATATAAATGCCTGTGAATGGCGGAGATCGAGGGAGAGTCCATCGGTTCCCAAGTGATCAGGTCGAAAAGAGGACGAATACGAGAGGACTGGGAGTACGGGGACAGCAAAACGAATTGGCGAGCTAAAAAAGAGGAAAATAGAAGAGAGAATCCATCGATTAAAGGCGAAAGCAGTGAACAGGAAAGGAAGCA
>NC_051411.1:14750450-14752950 GCF_015228065.2 Penaeus monodon
ATATGTATATATATATGTATGTATAGATATGCATATATATGTATATATGTATATAAATACATATACACATATGGATAAATGTATATATATATATATATATATGTATATATACATATATATATATATATATATATATATATATATATATATATATATATATATATATATATATATATATATATATATATATATATATATATGACTGCCGCAATGGTCCAGTGGTTAGAGCACTGGACTCCGACCCTCATGGTCCCGAGTTCAATTCCCCGTCGCGGCAATCATAAAAATGCCTGCGCTCTGACTGATCGCTCGAGCGAGAAAACGACATATCGCCTTGAGAAAGTCAAACGCAGGTGTCGTAAGGGAAGTCGCCGTCGTGGCATAAGTGGTAGCGCGCTGAGCCGCAGTGACTAGGAAGGGCATCCAATTATTATTTGAGAGGATATTTGGCAGTCTCACCCTTACTTGATTGGATGCCCTTCCTAATCAACCACGGTTCGGCGCGCTACCACTTATGCCACGGCGGCGACTTCCCCTACGACACCTGCGTTTGACTTTCTCAAGGCGATATGTCGTTTTCTCGCTCGAGCGATCAGTCAGAGCGCAGGCATTTTTATGACTGCCGCGACGGGGAATTGAACTCGGGACCATGAGGGTCGGAGTCCAGTGCTCTAACCACTGGACCATCGCGGCAAGTTATATGTGTGTGTGTGTGTGTGTGTGTGTGTGTGTGTGTGTGTGTGTGTGTGTGTGTGTGTGTGTGTGTGTGTGTGTGTGTGTGTGTGTGTGTGTGTGTGTGTGTGTGTTATATATGTGTGTGTGTGTGTCTGTGAGTGTGTGTGTACATACGTACATATGTACATATATATATATATATATATATATATATATATATATATATATAGTATAGTATATATATATAGATAGATAGATAGATAGATAGATAGATATGTAAATATATATATGTAAATATATATATTATATAATATATATATATATATGCATGTTATATCCCACACACACACACACACAAACACACACACACATATATATATATATATATGTGGGTGTGGGTGATACAACAGGCTAAAGTGTATAACAAGAAAGGAGGAGTACTCCCCTAAAAAAGGAAAAAGAAAAGAAAAGAAAAGAAAGAAAGAAAAAAAAACAGAAGAAAGGCAGAAATGGCATGAAGAAAAACAATAAAACTAGATAAGACAAGCAAAGCGGAAGGAAGTTCAAGACAGCTGGAATAAAGATGGCAATAGGGGAGAATAACGGAAAATCAATAGAGGGGGAAGAGAGCTGAGCTGAGATTGGAAGGGATAGATGAAGAGAAAGAGAGAGAGAAAGAGAAGAAGGGGAAAAATGTCGAGAGGAGACTAGGGGTTGCAGTGATGGACTCAGGAAGTGAGAACAAAATACAAGGAAACAAAGAAATACATCGAGAGAGAGAGAGAGAGAGAGAGAGAGAGAGAGAGAGAGAGAGAGGAGAGAGAGAGAGAGATTGTAGAAGCTTAGTGAAGAAAGACCCTAGAAGAAGAAGAGTAGCTGATGAATTTAGGGGATAAAGAACACATTTTCCCTCTGCCTGACTTGCATAGAAATGCTTTTGAAGTGAAGGCTGCTCATCCTCCTGCGAGAGAGGTGTTGTCCCTAGGTTCGCCGAGTGATGCAGTCTCTCTACCACACTGGATCCTTTTCTACGAATCACGTATTTGACAAAGGGAGGTGAAGGAGGAATTGTTACATTAATACACAGCCATTGCGGAAATGCGTAACATGAATAAAGAAGTGCAACGGAGACATACATATTTGCGTATGATATGTGCGTGACGACCAGAATGACCTGCAATGTAAGATAAATCATACGAACAAGGTTATGTAGAATATGATAGTAAGTATATATAATGGCTGAGGTGCACATATTTCAGTAGCATTCAGGAGTGGAAAAATAACAACAAAGATAGCAGCAGAGGATATTTATAACAGTATACATCTCTTATGGGTATATCTCGGATACAGAGAAAGAGAGAGAAAGGGGAAAGGTGAGAGAGAAAGAGATAGATGGATAGATAGATAGAAAGAGAGAGAGAGAGAGAGAGAGAGAGAGAGAGAGAGAGAGAGAGAGAGAGAGAGAGAGAGAGAGAGAGAGAGAGAGAGAGAGAGAAAAAGGGAGAGAAAAGAAACAAAGAGACAAAGCAACACGAACCAACAGAAAGGAAAGAGAAGAGAGAGAAAAGGTGCGAGTCAATTATTTCAGTGAGACTTCCCGAGATTGGAACATCTCGCAGAGTTAAAGCGCCTCTTCTTTAGTCTTCTTAATGACCTTGTTTTTCCTCTTGTTCTTCGCCCATTTTTCCTTCCTTATTGTTTCGACTGTCTTCTATCCTTGCTCTTAATACTGATGCTCGTGTTGTTACATCCGCTGAATTCTCGCAAAAAAAAAAAAAAAAAAAAAAAAAACGTTGTGGGAGTGATCTCTAACGCGCTATTGTTT
>NC_051411.1:14762950-14792950 GCF_015228065.2 Penaeus monodon
TTCCAAAATGTTTAAGTAAATTTTCAGGCTTCAAACTCACAGCTGAAAAAAAGAATGCGGGGAAGGGTTTCACCCCTTAAAGGGGGCCTTTGGAAAAGAAGGATTAATATCTGTACCTCCATGAGAAAAAGGTCCCTTTCGTTTGTATATATATTATATATATATAAAAATTTTAAATTAAAATTTTAATATTATTATATAAAATTTTATATATATATATATATGTGTGTGTGGGGTGTGTGTGTGTGTTGGGTTTTGGTGTTATAATATAAAATATATAAAATTTTAAATATTTTATATATTTTATATATAAAAAGGGGAGAGAGAGAGAGAGGGGGAGGAGAAAAGAAGGGGGGGAAGAAAAACAAAGAGGGGGAAGAAAGAGAAAGGGGTGTGTGGTGTGTGTGGTGTGTGTGTGGTTTTTGTGTGTGTGTCGTAAAATTTCTCTCTCTCTCTCTCTCTCTCTCTTTCTTATATAATTATATATATAATTTTTATAATATAATATATATATAAATAGATAGATAGATAGATAGATATGTGTGTGTGTTTTGGGGCGTGTGTTTTGTGTTTTGTTGTTGTGGTGGTTGTGTGTGGTGTGTGTGGGGGGGTGTTTTGGTGTTTTTGTGTTTTGGGTGTGTGTTTTTGTATATATATATATATATAATATATATTTTATATAATATTATAAGAGAGAGAGAGAGAGAGGGGGGGAAAGGGGGAGGGAGGGGAGAGAGAGAAAGAAAAAGGGTGTGTGTGTGTGTGTGGTGTGGGGGTTGTGTGTGGTGGTGGGGTAAATATATATAATATATATATATATATTTTATATATATATTATATAAAATATATATAATATGGGCCCGCGGTCCGGGGGGTTTTGGGAGCGTCAGACCAAGACGCCCAGGGCCCGGCAATCGGGAAGTTCGGGGGGTTCAAGTCACGGCCCGGGGCCCCCTTTGTTCCTTTGGGAAAGGGAAACTTCGCCTCGTTTTCCCTCCCGACCACTGGGGGGGTTGGCCCAGCCTGGGTCGGGGGCCGGCCCCAAAAAAACCGGGTAAATAGAAATGGTTGACTCGATAAAAAAAACCGGGGGGAAAGGAAAACGGCAAACCACCGTCAATTGCCAAAAAAATCAGGAAGTCCATGATCGCCAAGGCCGCGGGGGGCCGAGTGGAAAAAAGACTGGCACGAGGGAAATTTTCGAGTTCGAGGGTCGAGTCACCGGCCGGCGCGTTGTTCCTTGGGAAAGGGAAAAATTTCACCTCGATTCCCTACCTAGCAAACACCCCAAAAAGTAGTGCTTTTGTGTGAAACAACCCCACACACCGAAAAAACCCCCCAAAAAAGCAAATTTCATATTGTTTTGACTGGGTTTATCATTTTTTACTTTAAACACAAATTTTTTTGGCAAAAAATTTTTTAGATAAAACATAAAAGTTTTATGCACACAAAAATAAACAAAGAACAAGACTGACATGAGAAGCAAGTTCTTTAAAAAATTTCAGGATCACACTCTCACCACCAAAAAAGTATTTAAAAAACCCCTATCTTCACATAGTTTGTTTAAAATATTTATACTTCAAAAACCTTTGGGAAATTTGCATAGTTTAAACTGAACAAAGCCCGAAAAAGGGAAAAATAAATGGATATTTGCTGGGATTTAGGGGATTATATACTGGTTTTTTTTTTTTATACTAATACATACGGAAAAAGGCTGAAAAAAATTTAGGGGATTTTTAGATGTTAGATTATATTCGTTTAATGTGTTTTTTTAAGAATTCGGCTTCGGGGAAAAAATGGTTGGGAATTTCCCAAATGTTTTATTCTCCCACGTCTACCTTTTTCCCAATTCATGTGCACTTTATAAAGGGTTTAAAGGGCAACACTAAACATTTGCGGGGACACATTTTATTCAAAACCACACAAAAACACACACAAAAAACCACACACTAAATATGGGGTGTGTTTTGGGGTGTTTTTAATTTTAAAATTTTTAAAATATTATATAATATTTTATTTTATATATATATAAAATTTATATATAATATATACAACGCACACACACACACACACACACACACACACACCCCACACACACACACAACACACACACACACACCACACACACCAATATATAATATATATATATATATTTATATTTTATTTTTAATAATATAAAATATATTTTACTATAATATAAAATATATATAAAATTTTAATATTATAACAAAAGGAAAATATATAAAATATTTTTATATATATATATATATTTTTAAAATTTTAATAAAATATATATAAATATAATATTATACACATAAAACTTTCCCTATAGGGTGGTGGTGTGGTGTGTTGTGTATACACACACACAAAAAACAAAATATGTTTGCGGGGGGTGTTCGTGTTTTGGTGTTGTTGTGTGGGGGTTTTGGGGTGGGTGTGTGTGTGGTGTGGTGTGGGTGTTTTGTGTGTGTGTGTTGTGTGGGGTGTGTTTTGTTTTGGGGTGCGCGGTATTTTGGTTTTGAATGAATGAATAAAAAAATTTAAAAAAATATATATAATATATAAAATTAATATATATTATCCCTACATACATACATATATATATATTAAAATATATATATATAATTATATATATATAAAATTTTATATATATATATATGTGTGTGTGTGGGGTGTGTGGTGGGTGTGGGTGTGTTTTGTGTGCTTTAAGTGGTGTGTTTTTATATATTTTGATATTATATATTATTTTATTTTAATTATATATATTATATATATTTTATAAAATTATATTAATATATATTGGGGGTGTGGGTGTGTGTTGTTTTTGGTGTGTGTGGTGTTTTGGTGTGTGGTGTGGTGTGTGTGGTGATAAAAATGGAAAAAAATGTTTAATAATAATAAAAAATAAAAATAATGATAATAGTAATAATAAAAAAACCATATAAATGTGTATAATATAATATAAAATAAAAAAAATATAAAAATTTATATATATAAATATGTTTTAACACATCCCAATACATATAATATATATAATTTAATATAAAATATATATATATATATTATAAGGGAAATATGTAATATAATATTAATATAATATATATATATAAATATATTATATATATATATGTGGAAAAAAAAACCCACAATAAAAAAACTAGATTTTTTTGAAAGGGAGACTACAGTTTCAAAAAATCCCCCGGGTTTCCCAATTTCGGGTTGAAGGGGGAAAGGGAAGGAGGGACCTGATGTTTGGAATCCAGGTGGATTTCAAAACGGGTAGTCTCACTTTCAATAAATCTATTTTTTATTTTGGTGGGTTTTTTTCCATTGTATAAAACACGGAAGGTTTTTTGGCTTTTTCATAAAAATCAGGTATATATATATATATATTATAAAAATATATTATATTATAAATATATATATATATATTTTTGTGTGTGTGTGGTGTGTTTTGTGTGTGTGTGTTTTGTGGTGTTTTGTGTGTTTTTCTTGTGTGGGGGTGTGGGGTTGGTGTGGTGTGTGTGGGGG
Organism: Penaeus monodon; assembly: GCF_015228065.2. NCBI lineage: Eukaryota > Metazoa > Arthropoda > Malacostraca > Decapoda > Penaeidae > Penaeus > Penaeus monodon. The sequence continues at coordinate 14,766,482 of NC_051411.1, forward strand.
GGGTGGTTGTGGGGGGTGTGTGTTTATATATATATATATATATAAAATATAAAAATATATATTATTAATATAATATATATATAATATATATATAAAAAATTTATATATATATATTAAAAATTTAATAATGATGATGTAATAATAAAAATTTAAAAAATAAAAAATAATAGTAATAATAAAAAAAACATTTTAATTTTTGAAGGACAAGGTTTTAAAAAACCAGTAAAATAAATGACAAACGGGCAAAAAGCAAAAAAAAACCCCAAAACCCCCAAAAAAAAAACCCACTAATTAAAAAAAAAAAAAAAAAAAAAAAAAAAAAAAAAAAAAAAAAAAAAAATTATATATTTTAATATAATATATTTTATATATATATATATTTTATAAAACAAAATATAATACAAATAAATATAATATATATAAAATGATACATATAATATATACAATATTTATATGGTAATAAAAAAAAATTTTAAAGCTACACCGAATCTAAAAAAAAACCCCCAAAAAATCTTCCTCCTGCCGAAAGAAACTCCCCAAAAAAAGGGAAAAAACAAAAGACCACGAAAAAAAAGGAAGGGGAAAGGAAAAAAATAAAAAAAAAGTTTGGGGCAGCGAATACACGGGGACCGGTGCCGGTGCCGTCTTTAAATTTTGGGGGGGGGGGGGGAGGACCCGGCTCTCCCCCTTCCTTCTCCCGCTTGGGCATTGTTTTGGGGGTTGATTTGTTGTTTTTTTTTCTTTTTATACCTCTTTTCTTTCTTTTAATAAACTTTATTACACCGACTAAAAATTTTCCCAAAACCCAAAACACACACACACACTCACATTTTCTTTGTGTGTGTGTGTGGGGTGGGGGTGTGGGGTGTGGTGTGTTGTGGTTTTTGTGTGTGTGGTGTGTGTGTGTGTGTTGGGGTGGCGTGTGGTGTGTTTTCGTGTATCTGTGTGTTAAGCGTCCCTTTTTTTTTGGGGTTGATCAATATAGGTATTTTATAAAACCCGTGTGCGCGCTTATGCGTAACCCCAAAGATAGCAAAACCCGGGAAAAGCCATCGCCGTGGCAAAAAGGAAAAACCGATTGGGAGCTCTCGGCTGCGGCAGTATGTGGTTCCTTGGGCCTTTTGAAGGGCCCCTTTTGTTCCCCCAGCGGGTCCGTGACACGCCTGAAGGACGGATTGTTCTCGCGGGTGAAAATACCCGTTTCGGGGTGTCCCCCCCGAAACCTCTCACTCGCCAGGGGGCCACGGGCTTTGCGAGTGACTCCCCGCTGTAGTGAAAAAGCAGCAATTTTCAAATATTATATATTCTATTTTATATAAAATATATAAAATATATTATAAAATATATATATTTTACATATATATAATATATATATATATATATATAATATATATTTTAAAATTTTATTTTCCCTTTCATTTCATTTTCATATATTTTATATATATATATATTTTTAATTAAAATATATTATATATTAATATATATATAAAATTTTACCCAAAACTACATAATATATATTCTAAAATTTTTTATAATATATATATATAATCATATATATATTTTATAAAAATACATAAGTAATGTAATGTATATATTTTACCCCACAAAACACCCACACACCAAACACAAAACACAACACACACACCCAACACACACACACACACACACACACACATATTTTATATATATATTATATTTTATATATATATATAAATATAAAATATAAATATATAATATAAAACACACATGCACACATATGTTATTAAATTTTAAAAAACACAATGTATAAAAAAAATACATACATATATATATATATATATATATATATTAAATATATAAAGAATTTTAATTTAAATTTTATATATACATACACCAAAACACACAAACATATATAAAATATTATAATATATAGATATATAAAATATATAAATATATATAATATAATATATAGTATATAAATAATACATACAACCAAACCCACAACACCCCCCACACACAACACCCCCAACACACACAAACACACACACCCCCAAAACACACACACAAAACCCACATATATATATATATTATATGATTAATATAAAATATATAATAATGTATTTATTTTTATATGTATTTTAAAAATTTATAGCATATAAAATAAAAATATTATAAATAAAATAAAAAAATAACATATAAATAATTATAAAATATATATATTTATAATATAAAATATTATAGGGGTGTGGGGGTGGGGGTTTTGGTTTGTGTATTTATTGTATGGTTTTTTTTGCAATTAAGGTTTTGTATGCGCATGACTGCTTCCCAGACATCAGCAGCAGGCCTTCTGCACGCGGCCTGCAGATGAAAGCCGGATCGCTGACCTTTTCGTAAATTGTTAGGTGGCGGCCTCGGCCGCGCAATGTTTGTTCTGGCCTCGAGTTTTAAAACGGGGCCCCCACGCAACCCCGGGGGGTCGGGAAGGACATTGCAACGCTAGGGGTTGCATGTTTGGGAAAAGTGGGCGAAAGCAAATGAGAAAAGATTTTGGGGGAGAAATTTTGAAAACGGGGAGACTGGGGGGATGGGCCGGGGAGGGTTTATGAGGGCCACAAAGGTTTCGGGGGTTTGGGGCTTTTGCTGTGTAGTTTGGGGGAATGGAGTTAGCGAATACGGGTTCTTTTTTGGGTTCTTCGCGAAAATTTTGGGGAAAGGTGTGCAAAAAACAAAACAAAAAAACAAAAACAGGGGGGGGGGGGAGGGGGGGGGGAGAATGGAAGAAGAAAAAAATAAAAAAAAACAAAAAAAAAAAAAGAGAAGAGAAAAATAGATAGAAGAAAAAAGAGAGAAAAGAAAAAGAGGAAAAAAATAAAAAAAAAAAACAAAAAAAAAAAAGCAGGAAAAAAAAAAAAGGAAAATAAAGAGAAAAAAAGAAAAGAACAATTTCCCCTTTGGGGGTTTTAAAAGAGATAAAGAAAATAATAAATAACACAAAAGAAAGGACATATATATATAGGGTTTTATAGAAAAATATAATTTTAAAATATATATAATAAACTATTATATATAGGGATAAATAACCGGGGGAAAATAAAATTAAAAATAGTAATTTTATATATATATATATATATTTTATATATATATATAAAATTTTTTTATTTAAAAATATTATATATATATTATATATATATAATAATTTTTAAATATAAAAATAAAAAAAAAACAATAATATGGAAAATTTTAAATATTTTTAAATTAAATAAATAAATAATAATTTTATATTATTATTTATATTTATATTATTATATAATTTATAAATAATAAATATTATAATAATATATATAATTTTAAAATATATTAAATAAAAAATATATATTTTATATATATAAATTAAAAATTATATATTTTAATAAAATAAAATATTAATTTGTAATAAAATATTTTAAAATTGGGGTTCCTACCCATTTGCTTTTGTCTTAAAGAAATTTGAATTAATGCATGGAAAGAAAGAATGTGAGGAGTAAGCTGTAAGCAGGATTTTTTTCCCTTTGAGGTTTTACCCTAAAGCCTTTTTAAACTTAGAGATGCCACAAGGTAGTGGAAATTTTTTGTGCCTTTGAACTACCCTTAAAAAAATAGGACGAAATACAAGGCAACATTGGGGACCACTTTTTTATCTACTAAAAACTGGACCCCAAAATTTACAAATCCGTGTGTGCGCTCTGCGTTTTATGTGTGGTTTAAAATTTTCACAACGCGCACATGCCCCGCCCAAAGCAAGTGGTTTTTAGAATGAAAGGACGCACGCAAAGCACGCACGCGCACACACCCACACACACAAAACACCCCACACACACACACACACACAAAACACACCACAAACCCACACACATAATATATATATATTAAAATAATTTTTTATATAAAATATAAAATATATATTTTATATTAAAATATATTATATATAATAATTTAGAAAAATAAAATTTTATAATTATATAAAATTATTTTATATTAACATACCAATAATATATATAAAATATATATATATAATATAAAATATATATATATATATTGGGGGAATATATATATATATAATATAAGGGAAAATAAATATATAAAATATAAATATATATATATATACAAAATATATAAACATATATATATATATATATAATTATATAATATTTTTTTTATATATAATATATATATTATAGATGCACAACGCAAGGGTTGCAAATAGGGGGTTTGTTTTTAGTAGATAGTGGGCCCCATTTCTGCCTTGTGTTTAGTCCGGCATGGTCACAGGGTTTTGGGAGTCCTCCCAAAACAACAGTGACTGCCTGGTGCCCCCTATAAGATTGGGGGAAAGGGTTTTGGGGGGTCAACCCTGAGGGAAAAAAACCCGGGAAAACCCGAAACCGGGTGGGGCGGGCTATGCCCCTTCCCCTGGGTTTATCAGCGCGTGGGGGAAGGGGGGAGCCCTTTTCGCTGGCAACTGCTTGTCCCCCCACTTTCGCCAGGGGTTTGGGCCCTTTTTTTGTAAAGTAAGCTGTCTCAAAACCAAAAGGAGAGGAAAAATCCAGCAACACTCACAGCATCGACACCAAAATATAAAATATAAATATATATATATATATATATATAAAATAATATATATATACATATATACGGGGGTTATGTTTTAAAATAATAATAAATTATAAAATAATATTAAATTATAATATATTAACATACAATATACTGTGTGTATTTGGGATAGAGGGGGGGGGGGGTGTGTTGGGGTGTAAAATAATTTTAATATTAAAATATATATAATATAAAATATATAATATATATAAATAATTTTAAATTAATGTAGGGAGGTAGGTATGTAAAAAATATAAAAATAATATAATAGGTAAAAATATAAATATAATAAATAGTATGGAGGGGTTTTAAAAAAAATAAATACAATATATAAATAAAGATAAAATAAAAAAATAATATAAATAAAAGAGGGCCCCACTCACACACACACCCCACACAAACAAACACACCACCACAACCCACCCCAAAAACACACACAAAAAAACACCCCACACAAAACACACACACATTAATATGGAGATATATTAAAAGATAAAAATAAAATAAAAAAATAAAATATAAAATTTTCACACATGGGGAGGGAAACAATACAATAATGTTTTGTATATATAAAAATATATATATATATATCTATATATTATATAATTTTTTATATATTATTTTATATATAAAATATATATTATATATAATGTATATTATAAAATATATTTAAAATATATATTAAATAAAACATATATATTTTATTTTATTTTTTATATGTTTATTTTTCATTATTTAAAAAAAAACACACCCCGACACACACCACACACACAACACACACACACCACACCCCCACAAAACACACACAAACCCACACAAACACACAACCAAAATATAATATATATATAAAATATATATTTTATATATATTTTAAATATATATATAAATATGAGTATATAATATTTAAATACATATGTTTTCAAAAGATAGTAAAGTATATTAAAATATATAATATATATATTATATATAATAAACAATAAAATAATATATATATTTTATATAAATAATATATGTTTTAGTATATTTTTAAATTATATATAAAAATATTTTTTTTATATTTTTTTTTTAATTTTTAAAATAGATATTTAAAAATAATACATTTTTTATTGGGTTAAATTTTAATATATGAAAAAATAAAACAAAAAAAAAACACAAACAAAACACCCCACACACAACCACCCCAAAACGATATATATATTTTATATATATAATATTTTTATATAAAATAAAATATATTTATAATTTATATATGAAATTTTATATTTTAAAAATGTTTACATAGGATAGTATGTAATATATATATTTTTTACATATAATATATATATATATATTTTTAAAATATATTAATATAATATTATATATATGGATACGTATAACTTAAATATATATATATAATTTTATATAAAATATATAATAAAATATATATATGAATATATATATACATTTTTTTTTTTTTTTTATTATTATTTTATATATATATATATGTATACGTTTTATACTTTATAAAATATTTTATATAATTTATATATATTATATAATTTATATATATAATATTTTTATATATTTTTTAAAAAATATATTTTATAATATTAAATAATAAAATATATATACATGGAGAAAATATAATATATATTATATATATTTTATATATTTTAAAAATAAAATATACAAATATATATATATAATTTTAATATATATATATATATTATATATATATATATATATTAAGTTTAAAAAAAGTTTCATATATATACAAAAATTTATAAATATGTAAAATGTTTAAAAATTCATATAATATGTTATATTATATAAAAATATATATATATATAATAATAATTTTACATATATACATAGGGATAGTAAAGATATAGTAAGTATATACTTAAACATTATAAAAATATATATATAATATATATTTATATATATAATATATATTTTTGTTTCCCTGTGTGTGTGTGTGTTGTGTCCGTGGTTTGCGTTTTGTGTTGCTGTGTGTGTGGGGTGTGGGTGTGTGGTGTGGTGTTTTTGGGGGTGTGTGGTGTGTGTTGGGGTGGGTGGTTTGTGTCCGGGGTTTTTTGGGTGGTGGTGTGTGTGTGTGTGTTTTGTGTGGGGGGTGTGTGTGGGTTTTTTTTTTTTTGTGGGTGTTTTGTGTGTGTTGCGGGGAAAAATAATATATATATATGTACAGTTTTTGGGAATTTTATTTTCAGCACACCTCTCGATGGGAAAAAAGGGTAAAAAAGTATTTTTAAACCCTAGGCCATTTGTAACATTTTTTTAGTTTTTATTAAATAGGGGAAAAGATAACCAGGAAGGTATTAGTATATATTTTGATTTTTTCAACAAATGATAGTAAAATTTGTTATCATGACTGTTTAAAGTGATATTAAAAAAAAAACGATTTCCTAGACTTTTTGGTTTTCCGAAATGACAAACCTATGGGGTGAGGGGGTGGGATTTTTTCCCCCCTTTTCTCAACACAATAATTTACCATATAGCTTCATATTTTTTAAACATAAAAAAAGCACATTCAGAAACATCTATGTTTAAAAAGTAAAAACAAATTAAAAAAACTTTTTAAAATCGCTGACACGTAGCTTTCCCCATCTAGTAGCGGCTAATGAAACTAAATGAAATTTTTTCGCCCCCCAAACCCGGGGGTTTTTTCCCATGAGATGTTTGCCAACCCAAAATTTGACCAGTGTTTTAAATACCCGTGGAAATTGAAACTAAGAACTGACTCCCAATACAGTTTCTCATACCTGAAACCCCCCCCAAAAGAAAAATCGGTTCTTCTTTTATTTTTAATTCATTCAGTCTTTATTTTATATCAAATTTTTAAATTTTTAATTGATTCGTCTTTATTTTTATTATTTCAGAGGTAGACAATGATTCCCAAAAAAACATAAAATATTCAGTGTTATAATTTTTCGAAAGTAAAATTGAAAAGCAAAAAACCCTAGTAGTACTACAGTGAATAAGGGAGACGGGGTGAAAAGTTGAGGGAAAAAAAAGTTTTTAAAATTTTATTTTGAATTTATTTTAAATTTCCCCCCGCCCGCAAAATACCATAGATGTAGGGAACAAAAAAATTTTTTTTAATACATAAAAAATTTTAATTTAAAGAAAAAACCCTTTTTTAGGGAAATTTAATGAATCGACCTTTAATTGGGGAGGGATGCTTATTTGAGATTTTTTACTATCGTTTTTTCCGTTAAAAAAAAAAAAACGATTACAATTGTAGAAAAAAAAAGACAAAAATTTTCGTTATTCTAAACCAGTCTAATTTCCCGAGGTTAAAAAGAAAAGTGAAGTCCGGTTCCCTCCCCAAAATTCCCATTCCCCCTAGCATGGTTTTATTAGAAATTGGGGGGGTTTATCCATTGGCCCTTTCACAAACATTTACAATAGCCCCATTTCCCCCCGTCCCCACCCCCTTTTTTTCGACAGTCGAGGGGGCGAGGCTAAGCTTTGGGGGTTTTAAAACATATTCCCCCAAAACCCATCTGTGGCCGAAATGAATGAACAAACATGAAATAATTATAAATAAAAGGGAAATTTTTAATGGGAAAAACAGTTTAAAATAATTTCCATAATGTACATATAATTTTTTAGAGCCGGGGAAGGTGCTTCTTCCCAAAATTTTAAAAATCCCAAAAAAACTGCTATTTTCCCAAAACACTTTTTTTCCTTTTCACACAAAATGATTATTTAAGGGTTTGTAAAAAACAGAAGCTTTAATTTTAAAATTAGCTGCGATTTTTTAATATCAAGAAAACTCAAAATTTGTGTTTAAGGGTTTTAGAAAAAAAACAATCAATAAAAACTTTTGGGTTTCCCCCGTGATGGGGGGGAGCCAAACGTTTTTCAACAGCGTTTAAAAATTTAAAAAGAAAAGGTTTTTTCTTTTTGATAGAAACTTTTTAGCCATGGGAATGAAGGCTTATTTTTTACCCAAAAAAATCTTTATGGGTTTTAAAACACCTTTTCCCTCCGGGCCCCGGGAAGGGCCTCCATGGTAGTAGTTTTTGGAAAAAAATTTTACAAAAGACCTCGACGTTTGTTATTCGGCACAGCAGCGTACTGATGGGGGGAAATTAAAATTATTTTAAATTTTTTTTTTTTTTTTTTCAAATTTAATCCCCACCACCCCCCCCCCTAGTAGAGGGCACGTTTCCCCTCCTAAACTATTTTCCAAATAGCGTCTTAATTGAAAAGTAAATAATGATAAAGAACCCTCATAAATTTCGTTTGGGCCAATTAATATTTAAAAATAATCTAATAAAAAAAATTCAAATTGATTTATAAGCAAATGAAAAAGGGGTTAAAGGGTATTTTGACCCGAAAACCCCCCCCCAATGGAAACCCCCCCGTGCGCTCCCATATACCGCTGGGGAAATGGAGGGGAACGTTTAAAATGTCCCTTTCAACCCTTTTTTTGACGTCGTTCGGGGATCTTTTTCCCATCTACATGTAGTCGGGTTTTTTTCACCCCTGCAGCTTGTTACCAAGGGGGTGTAGGCTTTATATGAATTTTTGTGTTTTTTGGGGAAGGGCCATCCCGGAACGAGGGGGTCGTTCAGGGGGCCATCCTCCTCCTAAACCTTTTAAAACCCGTATTTCCATCCCACCGGGAAATCCCCCCCCCTCCTGGATTTCACTGGAAAAGAAAAACACTTTCTTTCATTCAAGGGGAAATTTGGGCCCCTTTTGGGGTTTTAGCCTTTCTTTTTTAAAAAACGGTCAGCTTGGGAGGCGGTTTTACCGATTCCCAAAATGTTATTATGACGCCCTTTTGCTTTTTTAGAGTATATTAGGATTGCAAACCAAATGAAATTTCAGTAAATTTTTTAACATTTTTTTCCATAAAAAAAGTGATTTTTTTCTGATGGTCTTTCCCAAAAAGAACTAATACACTTTTTGTTTTTTTATAGTTTGCCAATCACACTCTGTTTCAACAACTTAGAGTTTCCGCCTTTCATAAAAAATGCTATTTAAGCATGGTAAAGTTGCCACATGTCGAAAGTGGAACCCAGCAAGTGTACTGAAATACACACACACACCACACACACATTCTCTCTCTCTTTCTCTCTCTCTCTCTCTCTCTCTCTCTCTCTCTCTCTCTCTCTCTCTCTTCTCTCTCTCTCTCTTCCTCTCTCTCTCTCATACACACACACACACTACACACAACACACACACACACACACACACACACACACACACACACACACACACACACACATATATATATAATATATATTAATATATATATATATATATATTATATATATATATAAATATATATAGTAATAGTTATATATACATACATACTTGTATATATATATATCCATGTGTGTGAGTGACGGTATGTTTGAATCTGTGCGTGTGCCAACTATGAGCAGAGAAAAACATCCACTGAAAGAAAAAAATACTGAATAACAGAAGCGGCTACATATCGGGCATTGTAAAGTAAAAATATATATAACTTGGAGAGGAAAATCGAAGAATATGAAAAAAAAAGTTACGCACAGAATTAATAAAGAAGCGAGATGAATCATTGATCAAAGACACGAAAAGGAAAAACCAGTTGCCAAAAGAGACAGAAAAAAAGAAAAGAAAAGTACAAAGAGAGATAAAATTTAACGAAGAAATGTAATCTGCATTTTTTTTTTTTTTTGCTGGGAACAAGAGAAGTGTTTGTGCTTTGTTTCTCCCATCTTCTGAGAGAGAGAGAGAGAGAGAGAGAGAGAGAGAGAGAGAGAGAGAGAGAGAGAGAGAGAGAGAGAGAGAGAGAGACCATCAGGGCAATATTTCTTGGATACAACCTTACCAAGCGTATGGACAAAAAGACAGGACATATGTGTACAGTCGAGTAGAAGATAAAAGCTTCTAGAAACAGCTTTTCTGGCTGGCGGGCCCCAGAGGGGGCCCGGACGTAATGTTTCGCGGGCCCAAAAAACCAAATTTTTTTACCCACACACAAAGGGCCCCAGTGCGATTATTGAGGGCCGACTTTTGGGGCCCGAGACGGAAAAAAATGCTTGTTTTTCCCCTAATGGAGCCCAAACCAAATGTTTTTTTCCCTTTTTTTGGTTTGACTAACAGAACTGGAAAGTGTAAAAAAACTTGCGAGTACCCCCCCCCTTCCCAGGGGAAAGGCACCCCACACCCCACACACATCACTCACAAACACCTCACACCCACAACACACACAAACACACCACCAAAACACACACACACACACCACAAAACACACACCCCACACACAAACCCCAATTTTAAATATCATCATTAATTTTAAACGGTATCTATGTTTTGAGCACCCCGGGACCTTACAAAACCCTTTCCCGCCATCGCTGATCTTGCGCTTTTCTTTCTACTTGAAACCTTGCAGCCCCCCAAACTTTTTGGTTTTGGTCGCTCAGTCTTTTTTTCTTGGTTTCCCCTCTTCCTCTGTTTCTATCCCAATCCCGTCAGCAAGTCTTTCTCAGTACTTTTACTTCTCTTTACATGCCCAAATTAAACTTTAGTTTTTTTTGTTCAAAGATGTCCAACACCCGGTCTTTACAATTTATTTTTTTCACCCTTTTTCATCATTTGTTTTTTCCGTCCTTTTTAATACTTTAAGTATTCGTTTGTAAAACAACATTTAAAAAACTATTGCCCTTTTTTTGTTATTTTTTCACCCACCCAACACAAAAAACCAATATGCCCCAATTTGGGGAAAAAAACTAATGATTTCAAAACCTCATTTTTGCCCCGAAAAGGGGTAATGTTTGGGTTTTTCCCAGATTTTAAATTGGGGAAGAAATGTGACTTTTTTGGCAATGGCAATTTTTCTTTTTATCTCCGGTGAATCATCATATGATTATTTTTAAAACAGCCAAAAAATAAGGACCTCAAAATTTTCAAACCACTCCTTTGTTTGGAAAACATCCCCTCATCATCTTTTAAACGGGCGATTATCTTCGAATCTCAGATCTTAGTTTCTTGGCATTAAAAAACAAACCAGCCTTTTGTTTCCCTTTCTAATTTAAAATCAAAACAGTTTTTTGGTATTTCAAAGGTATGCTGGCAATTAAAACAAAGTCATCGGGTATCTTAGATTTGAAAAATTTGAATCCCCAACATCTACATTTCCTTTTCCAAAATTTTCAAAGCATCCCCTCATAATTGTTTTAAAATTTTAAAAAAAAATTTAAAAAAGGTTTTGTGGAGACAAAATTTCCCAACCCTGTCCCCATTTCGCCTGTTGACTTTGAACCCCTTTCTGTTAACCCAAAATGGTTTTTTACAGTTGTTTGTTTTTGGTCATACAGGGCTTTTTTTAGTTAGATGATTTTTTTGGGAAACCCCCTACTTCATGTTTATTCCAAAAGGATTCGTGATCAACAGTATCAAAACCCTTTCCGAGTAATCGTTTGAAACAAAAGGTATGGCCCCTTTCTGGTTCTCTTTTTTTCTCAAATGATATTTTTAAAGAATTTAGAATCGGTTTTGGTACCTTTTCCAGGGCAAAAACCTGCTTTTCGTCTCCCAATTTCTTCCTCTTAACTTCATTTATTCTTTCACCCCAATAATTTTCAATAAAATTTTGCTGCTGTAAATTTTTAAATTTGAAATTTGGCCCTGTTATTTTTGCACTGGAGTGACACCACTTTTTTAGGTATGGGGGTAAAGACTTTTTTTTTTTTTTTTCCCCAGCTTCTGCCATTTCTTTTTTCCAAATTTTTTCCGTACAAATTTTGTATTTTTTGATTAGTTCTGCTGTTATTTAAATCTATTTCCCCGGGTCTTTTATTTTTTAAATTCTTTTAGGCTTTTATAACTTCGTTCGCAGGGTGGGGGTTTCATCTTCGCTGTCATGGGGTCAAAAATAATGTTGTTTTTTGATTTTATTCTTTTTGATGGGTTGGAAACAAATTGATTCCATCAATCTTGACTTTTTTTTCATCCCCAAAAAACTAGCCCAAATTTTCATTTTTGGGGTAGTGTCCACTGTGGGTTTTAAATTTTTCGTGAAAATTTTACTCCTTGGAAAGAGTTTTTAAAGTTGTCTTTTTGATAAAAAACATTTTTAAATTTCTCTGGAAATGTTAAATTTAAATTTTTTTCAATCTCGTCGCAATAATTTTTTTAAATTTTTTGGAATTTTGTCTTTTGTAAATTATTTCCAACTGGGTTTTTAAACCCCTTTTGGGTTTTTAAAGGCATGGGTTTTTGTTTAAATTTCACTTAGTGTTTCTTCAGATTTTCCGGGGAGGAATTGTCTTTTTCTTTTGGCGAAGTTTTTTAAGCAGTGCCCCCGCAGGAGTTTTTCCCCCTTCTTTCAAAAAACTCATTTGGTGTTTTATCATTTTCACATTAAAGGGAATATTTAAAAATTTGTTTGACATTTAAAATTCGGTAATTGTTATAAAGAGTTTTGTGGGAAAGTTTTGAGGTGGTTTTGGAAATGCTCCATTTTTTTGACTTTTTTAAAAAGTCAAATATTTATATTTTGGGGTACTGGGGCAGCCCCCGGAAACCAGGTCCTTGTTTGGCTTTTTTTATCCCAAACTTTCAACACAATGTAGCAATTTGAGTGTGGGGGGGTTTTTTTCGTTTGTCTGGTGAAAAACCCACGGTAAAAGGTGTTTTGGGGTGTGTTGGAAAACAATGGGGGCCCTTATAACTAGATTTTTGGGTACTACAGAATTACATAAAATTCACCTTTTCAATATCCCCAAGGGGGCCCCAGTTTCCACAGGTGCTTTTTTTATTTTATTTTCCCAAACTTTGGTGTTGAGTTCCCCCGGGGGTTTAAACTTTTACATCTTTTTTAGGGATTGTGCCCCTTAAAGTTTTTTGGAGTTTTAAAAAAAAAATCCATTTTTTTCATCATTTCCCAATGTTGGTTGGTCCCGTAGCTTTGTTATAATACAATGTTATGGGGTTTTTCCCTTGGGTTTTTGACTTTTAAAATGTGATCATTTTTTGGGCGTACCCAGTTAGTCCCATTTGCGTTTTTTTCGAAAAGAATCATGCATCTCCGGGACTAAAAATTTCCTTTCTTTCCAGAAAAAAAAACTGTTTTGTTTTCTTTTTTTATTAAAATTTCCCTTTATTTTCCCCCAATTTGGTCTAAATTGTTCCTAGTATTTGAAGTTGTATTATCCTTTTCCCCCGTTAAGACAGAAAGGGAATTTTCCCCAAAACTCTTCCCTTTTTTCCCCTTATTTTCCCATTTTTCCGTTTTTAATGTGTTTTTTAAATTGGGAAAATTTTTTTTCTTGCCCTTTTTTGTCTTCCAGATGCATTTTTAAAAAATTGGTCAGCCGGTTTTGTTTACTAAACAACGCCCCCCCCTTGAAAAATTTCCACGCGACGGGCGATGTGGTTTTGAATTTATCATTTCTGTATCAATCATTGGTGAAAGGGGTTTTGTCAGGAGAAAAGAAAAGTCGAGCAGTCCCAACTAACTAGGAGGAAATTTATCTCGGGCCCCCCTTTTAAAACAATTACATGTAATACCCCAAGACATTTTGTAGGGTTGAAACCAGTAATCAGTAAAAACCCAAACCTTTTTTTCCCCAAATACCCAAACTGCCCTGCTGCCGACAGCTTCACCGAAACCCCTGGCATAGGGAGCTAATGGGTTTCTATCCTTGTTAAAGGGGAAACCCCAGGGTGCGTTTATTTCTTCCCGGGAACAGATTATTATATATATATAAAATTTATATATATATATATATTTTAAAATATATTATATATAATTAATTTTAATTTTTTGTATATATATATATAATATTTTTATATATATTTTAAAAAATACATATATAATATAAATAAAAAACATGTATAAATATATTATATATATTATAATTAATAAATATTTTATTTTATATTATATAATTTTATATATATGAAAATTTAAAATATAAATTTACATTATATAAATAAATATATATATAACACACACATAAAATATACCACATATTTAACACACACACACACACACACAAACAAAACACACAAAAACCACACCACACACACACACACAAAAATATATAAAAATATATTTTATTATATATATATATATAAAATATATATTTTTAATATTTTATATATATATTATAAAATGTAAATATATATATATTTTAATATATATATATATATTATAATATATATATATTTTTAACACAAAATTATATCCACCTTTTTATATATACATACTACATACAAAAATACATATATTATTTTATTTTTAAATTATATATTATATATATATATATAATACATACATATATAAACACATTTTTACACACCCACACACAACACACACACACACGACGCACCCCACACACCACACAACACACAAAAACCCCAACACACACACACACCTATTATATTTTTAATATAATTATAAAATTAATATTATTAAATTAAATATATATATACTCCCTTTTCTTTTAACGGTAGGTTCAGGGTCTGAGTCCCGTGGTCACAACATGATAGTAAATTGTATTTTTTCGTGCTGTGATCCCTTTTGGAGTGAGTAACGGGGTAGGGCCCCCCAGTTCTTTTCCACGGAGAGTCCCGGGTTGTTACCTTTTTAGGTAATCTTCTCTCTTTTTTATCCGGGTTTTCGGACCAGCACGGGATTTGGGGTTTGGTTTGGGCCACCCAGTGGCTAGGTAGGCAATCGAGGTGAAGTTCCCCCCGCCCAAGGGAACAACGCCGCCGGCCCCTGACTCGAACCCTCCCAACTCAGATTTTCCGTCGTGACAGTGGAGTTCGACGCTCTAACTATCGGGGCCCCCGCGGCCTTTTGATCATGGGCTTCCCCTTATTTTTCTTGGCAATTTTGGGGGCGGTGGTTTTCCATTCCTTTTCCCCCCGGTTTTTTTCGAGTCACCATCTCTATTTTTCCGGGGATTGGGCCCTTGGGGGTGGCTTTTCCCCACCAAGCGGCTAGGCAGGCAATCGAGGGGAAGTTCCCCTTTCCCCAAGGAAAAACGCGCCTCTGGTGACTCGAAAACCTTTAAAATCAATTTCCCGGGCGTGACAGTTCCTTTAGTCCCAAAGCTCTAAAAAATTCGGCCCCCCGCCCCCCCTTTTTGTTTTATATATTTTATAAAATATATATTATATATATATATATTATAATATTTATTTTGTGTGTGTGTGTGTTTGTGTTTGTGTGTGTTGTGTGTGTTTGGGTTGTGTGTATGTGTGTGTGTATATTATATATATATAATATTATATATATATAATATATATTTATATATACACATATTTTAAAACAACATATATTTTATAAAAAACATCTAATAATATAATAGATAGATAGATAGATAATAGATAGATAGTAGTAGATAGAAAATAATAGATAGAATAAAGATAGATAGATAATAATAGATAGAGGATGATGATAGATGATAATGATAATATAGGTATGATTTAAATATATATTATATATATATATATATTATAATATATATATAATATTTATATATATATTATATTGTTGTGTGTGTGTGCTGTGTGGTTGTGTCGTGTGTGGTGTGTGCTATGATTGTGTTGTACGTGTGTCGTGTGTCGTGTACCATATCAGTACCAATATCAGTTTGAAAATATAACGAAGGGCCGAGAGGTTAAGGCGAGCACCCCCCCCGGAGAGGGGAGATGGTAGATCAGGTGCGAGAGGTTAAGAGTCGTAAAATAGATCTTTCAGCGGAAAAGGAGGGGACTAAAGTCTTACGTCTAAGTGGAACAAGTTAACATGTGATTTATAGTTTCGCCCTCCTGACTATTGGTCTTTCTCACACTTCTTTTTCTCACCTTCATAAAATGAGAAGATGAGGGTAGGGGAATAGAGAGTGGTGGTTTGTTTTTTTTTTTGTGTGAAATAACGAGGCCTGAAAGGCAGATGGCTGCTTAATTTAACAACGAGGAAGAGATATCTTTCGACTAGTAAAGTTATAGATTATAATCGAATGAGTTTGACAATATGAGTCTGAAAAAAAAAAAAATCGAAAATTAACAGTACTCCTTCTATAAACCCCTTATCGCACGTGGGCCGGGTCGGACACAATGTGTTGTAAACGAACTTGAGGGAAAATAGAAGCAGGCAACTCTCCGTTCCAAAGCCGGGATGTGGGTGGAGCTGGGGCCGATGACGAGGGGGGCGGGGGGGCGGTGGGGGTGAAGGGGGATGGGAGCGGCGCGCTCGACGCCGAACGTGGCCCCCCCTCCCAGTTCCTCCGTCCCCCCGTTTCTCATCACGCCAGCCGAAAGTTCAGTCCGCGCGCCCGTCGAACGCCGCGCCCGCCCGCCTCCTATGGTTGGTTTGCGAGGTAGCGTAACCGCAAGCGTTTTTTTTAAAGTTTTTTTGTACTCATGAGAAAACATGTAAAAGTTTGTTATTAGACCTCATGTTATCATCTTTATGATATGTCTATGAAACGATTTTATTGCTCATACTATAATATAAAAGTCCAATTACGTGGTATAGTATTGCTATATCACAAAAATTTTAGGGTGTGGTTGTTTTCGGTAAGTGTAAATAAATCTTTGTAATTAAAGGTTTTGTTTAAAGTCAATATGGTTTTTTGTCTGTTCGTTTGCGTGAGATCGAAACATAGCGTTTATAATAATTAATAAGTTTTTATGTTTTTAAAACGTCCATTTTTATTTTTATCAAAATTTCATATACAAAATGCATAAATAGTATTATGTATAGTATATATATACACTTACTTACATAAATAATATCCAAATTGTCATTTTCAAATTATCTTCAGCCAGAAATCCTGGGGGTGGTCTCTATGAACTGGACTGCTGGGAATGATTGATGGGGGAGCTGAAGCACGGTTTTTTTCCATTGTAATTTTTCAATAATGATAAATAAATTAGAAACTAGTTAATACAATATTCCTTTATCCAAGCGTCAGGCATTGAAATGCCTGAAAGCACTGGTGTTTTTGTTTTTTCTTTTCAAATTAATCTTCAGGCATGAACTGACATGAAAGCACGGGTGTTTTGTCTTTTTCAATAACAGATAAATACATAGGAGAAACTGATGTTATATATAAAATATTGGGTTAGACTATTACAATCTTGACCAACGGACCTTCATGCCTGGAAGGCTGGAATCAACTGACGAAAAGCACGGTTGGCTGGACAAAAGTGCGTGATGGTCTTGCACGCAGAAGCCGCAGCTAGCAACAGCAGCAACATGCCCGCAGCAACTGCACATCACCCTGGTCTCCTTTCTGCAGCCGGGGTTGGTTCCTCCCGCAGAGCACACACCGACGCCACCGGACCGATTGCGGTGTGGTGTTCTGTCAACTGGCA
Source organism: Penaeus monodon (assembly GCF_015228065.2). NCBI lineage: Eukaryota > Metazoa > Arthropoda > Malacostraca > Decapoda > Penaeidae > Penaeus > Penaeus monodon. The sequence continues at coordinate 14,784,428 of NC_051411.1, forward strand.
AGTGGGTTGTGTGCTACTGCGGGGGAACCTCCTCCGCGTGTGGCGAGCTCTGAGAGGAGGGGATTCCGCCGGAAGGGCCACGGGGACCCCCCGCCTTGTAAATAGATTGCAAGGGAAAAAAAGTGAAAGAAAAAAAAAAAAAAAAAAAAAAGGGAACAAAAAAAAAAAAAAAAAAAAAAAAAAAGACTGTCTGTAAGACAAAAAAAAAAAAGAGACATGTAAAAACATTCTGAATATAACATTTGCTTATAGAAAAAGAAAAAAAAAAAATAATAGGGGTTCAGAGACTTTTACCTTGCTGCAGCAATCCTCGAACGAGTTACTTTCGTAACCTCCAAACGGGTATAGGTAAGTTTTACCCGCCGAAGGGCCGGTGGTAGGATAGCCCAGCGCGGACGTTGGTCTCGTTAGTCTATCCAACAGGTTTGTAAATAAAAAGAAAAAAAAATCTTCTTAAAAAATGACGGTCATTCAAGTCAGTTGGATATGACTGCCTGGCCAGCTGAGCGAGAGGCGGTGGCGACACCCTTCTATGCCGGTGTTGATGCCAAGCGACAACTTCAGGCTTCTTTCGACCTCTCCAACCCCTCGGCAGGTCGGTTTGGGAGGCAGGGGGTAACTCCTTGCTGGTGTGGCGGTAGAAAGCATCGATAACAGGGACGCTTGTCCACCCACTGAAGGCAGATTCCTTCGTCTTGCTGGAGGACCAGGAAAGTCGGATTTGTCCCGACCGCCTGCAGGCCGAGGGCCATGGCAAAGCCGGTGGAGACCACAGTCCCAAACTGCACGGTCTTCCGGGGGGCCCTGCAGGTAATGGAGAAGAAGAGAGCGTCGGGGAGGTGTACAGTTGCGCTGTATAACTGGTACCCCTTCTCGAACAGATACTCCTTCTCCAGCAGGTGGTGGTGACGGCCTTCATGCTGGATGGAAATACGCCGCGGTCCTGCCCCACCGCCCATGTAGATCTTGAAGGCGCCGTATACCCTGCCTCTGGACAGTCGGACGAGCAAAAGCTTGTTGGGGGGACCTTCAGCCCTCTCCGAGGCTCTTGCCCGGATGTACTTGGAGGGGCGTGGTGACGCCCCTGAAGGCCCACAAGCTCTCGTCGACGGTCACGTCTTGTTCGGGACGAAGGGCGGCGGATCGATACGTCGATTCCAAGACGTCTAACAACAGGGCGCAGCTTCAAAGCCTGTCCTCGCTGGAATGTCCCCTTTCGTTTGTCAGCGAAGTGGGAGCGCGGATTGGTCAGGGCATCATACTCGTAGCGGTCCCTGGTAATAGTCTTGGCGAACAAACGACCGAGGACATCAACGCTAGTCGTCGACACCATTCCCTCTGGTCCCTCTTCGACTGAAGGCCCATCAGGAAATCGTTTTAAGCAGACATAGGAGCGGATTCCCGCACCCGTTTGTGTCCTACCACCCTTCATATGGGATGAAGGGCCACGTTGCGCGGGGTCTGTCGAAATTACCTGTGGTTTTGGAAGAAAAAGACATTGCTATAAAAATCAGGGGGGTTTTTTCAAAAAAAAGTGACATGTAGAAAAAATTACGATTTTCAAGTCAGAATATACAGAGATATGTTTTTACTTACCGATCGCTCTCGGTCCACGATTGGTCTGAAACAACTCCTCTGGGACCACAATGGTGAAAACTTCTAATGGGTGTCGACGGAGTCTTCAAGGGGTTGCTTTCACACCCGGGGTCCCCTCGAAGCAGTGAACCCTGACGAAATTCTCCCCTTCGACAAACAAAAAGAGGGATGTTCCCGGAGCATTACGATCCCAAATGTCGTCTGACGATTCTGCGAGGGGCTCGTCGGAAGTCCAAAGAGGTATCACAACCCGCGGGACATAGTCAAAATCTTCATCGAGTCGTCGTCCCACACCCGACTATTCGGTAGCGAAAATCTGATCCCTCCCACTCCGAGTCCGTCACCGTCAAAATCGAGTGGAGATTTCAACTTCTGCTAAAAAAAATACAAAGGTAAACGTGAGTTCTCTGTTGGAAAGTCTTGGTAGCAGAAAACAAAGTCAAGTTCAACGACAGTCTTTTTTACAAGCAAAAAAAAAGGAAAACCTACCAGAGGAGATCGCTAGTCCTAGGCAATTTCAGAGGAGGTGTATAATCCTCTTCGTCTGTTAGGAATACAGGTATAGAAGAGGATCTGGGGAATTCCGCAAGCGTTGGATTCCCGACTGGCGATTGCTGGGGGTCATCAACGTCGCTGAACGATGAGTTACGAAACAGCCAGGGGAAATCCTTGGATTGCTGGGCCAGCCGGCTACAGAAAGTTGTCTGCATTTTTTGAAAGGTCAGCTTCTTTCCATCAAGTTAGATTATCTTCCCCTTTGGGGCGCCTTTTATTGCGATTTTTAAGAGGCATTAGCCAAGCAGAATTCGCCAGTGGTCGGGTCAAGTGTGAGTTCAGTGAGGTAATTCGGGGGAACGGGGGTGTAAACTATGGCTTGAACTACTAATACTGGCACTCATTGTCACCCCAAAAGATCTAGAAAAATCATCGTAAAACACGCACATGCAGAAATCGTACACACGTACACACACGCACATGCAGAAGAAACGACCAACGTACACACACGCACCTGCTCTCTCTCTCTCTCTCTCTCTCTGCGCTTCTCTTCTCTCTCTCTCTCTATCTCTATCTTCTCTCTCTCTCTATCACACACACACACACACACACACACCCACACACACACCGCTCTCTCTCTTCTCTCTCGCTCTCTACTCTCCTCTCTCCTCTCTCCTACACACAAACACCAAACACACAACACACACACACACACACACCACACACACACACACGACTCTCTCTCTCTCTCTCTCTCACAAACACACACACACACACAGGACACACACGGGAACATGCTCTATCTCTCTCCTTCGCTTCATTCTCACACAGACACAAAGTACAGGTAAGGACGTGCGTCCTGGTAGAAAACTTGCTGAGGTGACTGTTTAGGTTTCAGAGAGAAAAAATAAAGAAATTACAATAACATTTCAAAAACCGGGATTCTCGCCGGTGACCGTTCCTCTCCCCGTCACGCAGGAGTCCCTTTTACACCTTTACACACGCTCACATTTATACCCCTTTTCACATACTGCCACACAAACTTACTTCTTCCTTTTTTCAAATACTTACGGCAAATGACCATCCTCCCCCGTAACCGTACGAGTCCCTTACCACACCACACACACACACACACTTTCCAACATACGGACCACACAACTTTACTTCTTCCTTTTTCAAATACTTACGCATATGGCCGTTTCCTATCACCGCACAGTATGAGTCCCTTACACCACTTTACAAACACACTCACACCCTCTTTTCACATGCTTGCCACACAACTTCTCCCTCCTTTTCAAATACTTACTGCAATGAACGTCTCTACCCGTCACTCACCATACGATAGAGTCCTTACACACTTTACACACCACACACCTTTCACATGCTGCCCACACAACTACTCTCTCCCAATTTTCAAATACCCTTACTGCCAATGACCGTCCTCTCCCGCCACTGTACGAACAAAATTGCACGTGTGTAGGCGTCCCCCGTCGGGAAAGGTATGTAATTAAGATTAGCACGCTAGTAGACGTACCCGTCGGGCCGGGACGGGTCAAAGTAACCACACTGCGTATAGGCGGGAGCGCGGGACCGCCCCCGCTCCCCCGCGCCGCTCCCCCGACACCACGCTGTATGCGAAAGAAAAAAACACGTCGTCGAACATTCGAACAAGCACAAAACACGAAAAAATACGACAAATAAACACGTCGTATAATCGAACTAAACATATAACATATTGTATTTGTATTATAATCATTTCAAGCATATTAACTTTATATTCATACAAAGTAGCTCAAAAACATCATATATACAAGGATTTACAAATGCACGTGTATAGGCGTCCCCGTCGGGACGGGTATGGTATTACGGACGATCACTACAAACTAGGCGGGTGCCCGGCGTATTATCGCGGTTCCTGGCCTAACGCGTCACGCGTTCGTATAGGGGCGGGGGAGGGAAGGGGAAAAAAGGTTGGAAAGCAGGAAATAAGGAAATAAGTTTTTAGCTTCTATACAGAAAAACACTAAGGACGAACAGTTGCAGTGACGCATTTTTGCTGCATTGATCAATGGCACTCAAACCATGTGTCTGTTGTTTAACTTGAAGCACAATACTTGTATTCTATATAAATGTTATAAAATAGAGCATCCCCAGAGACAAGAACAGAATCATTTACATGCAGCAGTAAAGAATTGAGATTTGTTTCTTGTTTGTAGCCTTTGCATGGCACTGCGACCTTGAAAAACTACTAGACACAGTGTTCACATTTTCAGCATATCAATGCAAATAGTTTTCATTGTGTTCTTATTTTGTTTTTTGTTCATTTATTCATCATCATTGTTATCATTAGTAGTTGTAATAGTAGTAGGAGGAGGACGAGTAATAATAATTCCTAGTAGTACTAGTACTAATACTAGTAGTAGTAGTAGCAGTCATAGTAGAAGTAGTAAAACTACTAGTAGCAGCAGTTGTATTAATAGTAGTATAAATACTATCATCAGCAGCAGAAGTTGTAGCAGCAGCGGTGGCGGCGCCAGCATCACTCAAGGTCTATATAAGTACTTACATCGACCTTGTGCAACAGCAGCAGGAGTTGTAGTAGTGGTAGTAGTAGCAGCAGTAGTACGCAAGCCTTTATGAAGCAAATCTACCCATTTCCATTCAGGTAAATACCTGCTTCGTCTACGTGCACCATTATGACATAGGAAATTACGTATGGTATGCAGTACATAGGCCTGCTGAGATTACTTGTGGGTGGCGATGACCCGCTGGGAAAGCTGGTCTGGCTTTTTTCTGAGCCTTAAATGTTAGCCTTAAGGCATTTGGGTTTGAGCTCTCTGATGAAGGAGTCTACATGTTTTATTCACGTTTAGGTGTAATGGATATAGTCAGTTATGTAAAAAAGAAAAAAAAAATCCGGAAGCTGTATCAATTAAAAGGAGTCATGTTCATAAATTCCATCGAAGTTGGGCGGGCAGCATGATACTTCATATATATATATAGATAGGATATTAGAGAGATGATATATATAGATATAATATATATAGATATATATATATATATAATTTATATATATATGATACTGTAGATGGACAGACGTAACATAGAAGTGAGATATGATATGTATCTATATCTATATATATATATATTAAATATATATATATATAAATATATATATATATGAATGTTATGTATAATGTATGTATAAATAATACATATATATAATTATATACATAATATAATAGATATATATATATATATAGATATATATATATATATATATATATATGTGTGTGTGTGTTTGTGTGTAGTGTGGGTGTGTGTGTGTGTGTACAATTATAATACATACTCTTTAATATATATGATACAGATTATAGATAGATATAGATTTTTGTTCATATATACATATTCATTATAGATACATAGATATAGATAGACTTTATTTTATATACATTTTGTTCCCAATATGTAGATATTATATATATATTTATATTATACATATAGGTGTGTGTCTTGTGTGTGTTTGTGTTGTGTGTGTGTGTGTGTGTGTGTGGTGTGGGTGGTGGGTGTGTGTGTGTGTTTGTGTGTGTGTGGTGCAGTAAGGAAAAAAAATCCAATCGTACCTTTACTGTGAGCCCTTCCTTTCTGTGTTGGGGGGGGGCACTTGTTAGCCCATCATGGTAGTACAATCTTGAGTAAATAGTTGATAACTGAGACTAAGGAAAATCAGATTATTTCAAGCGTTGCGTTTCGATGACCATGTGTGTTTTGAATTATGTATTTATATTTTTTATATCTTTAAATATCTAAATAATTAAATATGAGTTTCTTCATTATTTTTTACTCTCATTATGAAACAAAACAGATGGATAACAAAACAAAGTATTTTTATCATATCCGGTCTGTTTAATAAATCAAATGATTAACTGTTATCGTATTTTTTTTTTTAACGGTGGTTCATGTTTGAGCCGCCGTGGTCACAGCAAATGGTATAATTGTAAGTGGCAGTAAAGCACATGCCCAGGAAAGTAGAAAATGCTTTGCATCTGTGGAACGGCTGCGATAAAGGGCAAAAAATACTCCGGAACTAGTGGCCATTGCCTTTTAATTCAAAAAAACCTATATAAAGAACAAAAAAATATATCATTATAAACAAAAATATGCTAACGTTGAAACTTCATTATATATCCGAGACGGTTGCATAGAAACAAATATACAAAATATCCATTGAAAGACATGAGTGCTCATTTTGTCATACAACGACACTTAAGAAATCAGAAAAAAAACAGATTTTGACTTCACCATGTGAAAAAACACAATAATTCTGAGATAGGCATTTTGAAAAGAAAAATTGTTTCAGAAATCTCTCCTTCACATAAACTGAAAATTGAATTCGACTTGTCTATTATTTCTCAGGAGGAATAGAGAGACGTCCATAGAAATGGAGACAGTAAGGAAAGATTACCTTGAATACAGCACCCTCATTTCTTGCTCATGTCCAAATAAGAATAAAATAATGTGTTGACATTTATGGGAAATTATATTATTAGGATAAACCTTTTCTGAACCTCAAACACTACATCCATATCTTTCTTAACTCTAACAACTGCGGAAAAATATATAATTCAACGAAAAGGTATCCCTCTATGGCGTTCATCTCTGGTTCTTAATTTGCGCTGCTCTTGTGATTTTCTGTCTTTTTTTTTTGGGGGGGGGGGGCTGCGCATTGGGTTGGCCAATCGCTTAGTCTTCTATTTACTTTTAATAATTTATCATAATTAAATTTGTGTTTTGATAATTTGTGACTCCATCTTATACCTAGTACTGTTACTATATCGCCAAAACTATCTTCGTAGGATTAGGTGATAACTAGATGACACCCAAAGCTCTACAACCATGAGTAAAATAGTCCTTGGTATCATCTGCCCTTGTCAAGGTGGCCATATATATATATATAATATATTTATTATAATTAGTTATATTATATATATATATATATATATAATATATATTATATATATTATATGTATATGTATAATATATATATATGATATATAATATTAGATAGAATATAGAGATATATATATATTTATAATATATATAGTTTTTAAGTGCCCTATCCCACAATGGACGTTGGCGATCAGGATTTCATGATTTTCTTGGCAATTTAGAACTTGTTTCCTGCCGTGGCCTTAAGCACGGTGTTTGCATCGAGTCACCTTCTCTATTTACCCGGTTCTGGGACTGGCACTGACTTGGGGCTGGCTTACCCACCAGTGGCTAGGTAAGTAATCAATGTGAAGTTCCTGCCCAAGGAAACAACGCGACGGCGGTGACTCGACACCCTCGAACTCAGATTGCCGTCGTGCATCTTGGAGTTCCGCATGCTCTAACCACTCGGCCACCGCGGCCTCTCTCTCTCTCTCTCTCTCTCCTTCTCTCTCTCTCTCTCTCTCTCTCTCTCCTCTCTATAAATATATTAGATATAGAGGAGATATTATATATATTTAGTAGATATATAGATATATTATTCTATATCTTATATGATGTATATATAAATATATATAGTATATATATATACATATATAGATTAAATATTATATAGTATGTTATAATAGAGAGACTATATATATAATAATATATTATATAGATATATAATATACATTATATATAATAGATAATAATATATATTATATTATATAGTATATATAGATATGTATATTTTTTTTTATATATATATATATATATATATATATATACTACCTATAGTATATGAAATATAATATGATATATATTAGATACACATATATTATGTATACAAATAATTTTATACACATATAAAATATACCAATATATATATATATCTATATTTTTTTTAAATATATATATTATATATCTATACAGATATATATATTACAGTATATATATATATATATATACTAAATATACACGCATATATTTGGAGTATATATATATTTATGCAGTGTGTAGTAGTCAGTTAGCAGACGGGACCGGTTGACCTCACCTCACTCCCCCAGCTTCCTCCAGCTGGAACGGTCCCATACTTATACCGAGGATGACATAGGCCTCAGGGAGTCGTTGTCTAAGCACCCCCGGAGCGGTAAGCCGGCTTCGCCCTCTCCCCCGGGCTAGCTGACTGACCGCGAACCCAGCATACAGCCATTACCTATAAATAGACATGGCTCGCATGTGCTATACTGGCGGGTCAATACGACGTGAAGTCGTCGTTATACCATTATAACAACCCTCGGTTCACAATTTACTAAGGGATTTTTAACATGTCTTTCACATACATTATATATTATATATTTGTGTCTATATATATGTATGTGTGTTGGTGTGCAAGCTGAATTCTTGATGAGTCCTTAGTATTAATGAGGAACTTGTCCGAAGATAACTGTGTTTGTGTTT
>NC_051411.1:14807950-14817223 GCF_015228065.2 Penaeus monodon
AATGCGGTCTTCCATTGTGATGGACACTTAGACTGTTCCAGTGAAGCGTTAATAATGGAGGTAAGAGTGACAAGTTCCACTGCGAACTCCTTGATGAGGCGCATGAGCAGGTCAAGGGGAGTGGTGGCTCTCTTGACGTGGATTTTTTCCAACTTCTGAAACATCTGAAACTGGCTAAGAGTTGGAGCAAATGCAAGGTGGAGCAAGGGTTGGCAGGTATGTGGGGAGGCGGGTGGTGTCCAGGGTGGGTAGGTGCTGACAAATCATGCACACACATACACACACGCACACGCACACGCACACGCACACGCACACGCACACGCACACACACACACACACATACACATATATACATATATAGATACATATATATACATATATATACATATATATATATTTATATATATATATATATATATATATATATATATATATATATATCATAACATATATACATACTTGAATATATATACATGCATATATATACATATATGTGTTTTATACATATATATATATATGTATATATATTTTGTATATCCACCCCCCCGAAACCGCACACGCAAAACGCCCGCAAAACTCAAACGCCCCCACAGCACACGCCCCAACGCACCCCGCACACGCACACGCACACGCACCCCACACACACACATACACATATATACATAAAAGTTTTTAACAAAATATATCATATTTAAATTAAATAAAATGTATATATAAAATATAATAAATATATATATATTAAAATATAATAATCATAACATATATCCCATATTTGGGAATATATATAAAAGGCATATATATACATATATGTTTTTTTAAATTACATATGTATATATATGGGTATATTTTAAATATTACATATATGTATATTACAAATTTATTAATTTTAAAATACTACCAAATATATTATATATATAAAATATATATATATATAAAATTATATTTTATATAATTTGTTGTTGTGTGTGTGTGTGTGTGTGTGTGTGTGTGTGTGTGTGTGTGTTTTGTTTTTTTTTCCCGTGTATTGTATACAGACTTAACCTCGAGGTGTTACCAAGCCAACTTAACCAATTCCGGAAGCACAAACGTCTTAAAAGTTAGAAGAGCTGGTGTCGATTGTTCCAAACCATCAACTTTCTTCTTAAAATGCTTTACTGCCACTACCTTGAACATCTTTAGTTCTTCTAACAGTTTCTCCTCAGAAGTCCTCATCAGGTCTCAGGAAAAGACCTTGCACTGATGTTTTTTGGGAAGAGAACATGAGACTTATATATCAAGATCTGTGATAGACACTTCATTAATGATTTTCAACGCAAGATTTTTATTAATTGACATACTTTCATATTTTACCAGGTAATTTTTTTCTTTTTGGACTGATATTGATATTTGGTTTATTTATCTCAAACAACACATAAAATATATATACAGATTTTTACAGAGAAAGCTGAGCCTATTTGAGAGAAAATCTCTCACTCAGGTGCCTTCAGTATACAGTATAAATATCAGAACATTAATACAAAATCGTGAATAAAATCAATTGGATTTAGTATCTAGTCACTAAAGTGAATTTTCTTCTCCTTACCTGGTGTGGCAGCCCAGGAAGCATTCGAATTCCCATTCTTGCCCTTTGGAGCCTGGAAACGTTCCAGAGTGACAACAGGTAAGGCTCGATAAGGATTTGCCAAGGGATTGCGTAGGTCGTCAGGGAGAGAGACACTTCTTTTTAAACTTGGAGAAACAAATTAGAATTTTTCACCCCCCTCCACATTTGCGATCTCAAGCCCCCCCCCCCCCTCCCTTCACAGCGGCAAGGAGGCGTTAGGGGGGGCTGCTAGGAAAAACATTCTTAAGGGGTTACAGCAAACAGTGTCGTATTTCTTCAGTTTAATTTGAACAAAACAAGATTTCTTTAAAGGTTTCGGGTTAACTTCACCCATCATACGTGAATCAGAACGATCCAAATTAGAATCATACTCTAATAATGTGAGAGGTCAATTGACTAATAACAAATTTATTAACTTATAAAATTGATACAAATGTGAACTTTAAATGGAAATTATTTTTTTAATTACAATTCTGAAATTATGAGATATTATTTGAACTAGGAGATGGAATATCAATAATACAAATAAAAATCTTTAAATATTTCTCTAATTTCAACTAACACAAGGGTAAAAACCAAATTTTGAATTTGAAATTTACAAAATTTTTTTTTTTCTTTTAACAATAACGTCGAAAGTAAGTTTAATCGAGAAAATAATTGAAATAGAAAGTTTTAGTCGAGAAATTAAAGTTATAATTTAAAAAAATGTCAAATCAAATATAAATCACACTAATTTATAAGGCAAGGGAGAAAAAAAAAGTGATTTTGAGGGAGCTGGCTTCATCTATTCATATATAAAAATGAGACAATAAATTTAGACAGACAATTATTATGATTATATGTCTGTTTAAGTTATCGGAGAAACATGAATTGATTCCCTCCCAAAACCTAAGGACAGCGAGGGGGCGCCATCAGGGCCGTCAACCCAGTAAAAACCTTTTCTTTTAAGAAACCTTTTTGCGTTGCGATAAAATAGTAATGTCGGTGTCTCTTGGGTATGACGTCAGAATCGGTAGATCATAGATACCAGAAATGACGAGGATTATTGTTTATATGATAGCATATAGGTATATTAAATATATTGTTTAATTTTCTGGACTAATTCATCACAAAGGGCATATGTAAACAAGATTATTTTGGATTGTGACCCACAATAATAGAAAACAGAGGCGAAACTTCCAATAGCGTCTGTAATAAGTATTTTCCGAAGATTTCTAAATACATGGAATGCTTGTTGTGAGAAAAATAAACCAAGGGTTTTTTAGGTTTTCAGCGAGGTTTTTGGGGAAACCCCAAAAATTTCAGGGAAAACCCGATACTTTTATCAAATTATTGGCATCAATATTGATGACGTCCCACTCACAAGTGTTCGAGTTACGTCATGCAAAATGCATTTTAAAAAGTCTGTGGACAATAACGGAACCAAAGAATAGTTGCTGAAGGAGAATGTTATACATTCACAAAAAGAAGCTTAAAAAAGCCAATAACCTATCCTTTTCCACGGGTCGGGGGTTCCCTCGACGGCTCAAGCGCCTATGTCCCTTAGCCAAGGCAGCAAAGGAGTGGGCCGTTTTCTACTGTACCTGACTAGAATACAAGAGACAAAAAAAAATGTATTGTCCAAAAAATAGGGTGGACACCTGCATTTCTTAAGTATCTTATTTTAAAAATACAATATCAGATGGGGACTCCCAAAGAAAACAGTTTTTCATAAAAATGAAAAGGGGATTTTCCAAATGCAGAAAATTTTTAATAATCCCTTTTTTGGTTCACCTAATTCGAAATTATAACAGAATGAAACGCACTTAAAAAGATTAAGGGATGTCTTCCTCGTGGATTACAGCTACCGCACAAATATTTACAGATAATTGAGGACCGTGTGGGTTTGGGAATTTTGTCTTTAAATTTGAAGAAGTTGCCAGTGGATAAGGATGTGGTAAACACAATCTTAAGATCTACATGCGGACCGTGTTTCTAATGTGAAAAGATTAATATATATATTATATATATATATATATATATATATATATATATATTATATATATATATATAATTATGTTTCGTGTGTGGGGTGTGTGTGTGTGTGGTTTTGTGGTGTGGGGTTTGTGGGGTGTGTGTGTGTGGGTGTTATGTGTGTGTGGGGTTTTTGTGTGTGTGTGTGGTTTGTGTGTGGGGATTTTTTATATATTTCATATAATTTCATATATGTGTAAAATATACATATATTGTATACATTAAAATATATATATATATATATATATATATTAAAAAATATATATAATATATAACTATAAAATATGTTTTTATGTCCCATGTATAAAAAAAATATGTATATTTTATTTTATGTTTCCCCTTTTTTATACATTAAAATGTATTATACATATGGAAAATGTAAAATTATATGTGGTATTATATTAAAAATTTTATATATTACATTTCATAATTCACCACATATAGGTAAAGTGTGTGTTTTATATATATATTTTTTATATATTATATATATATATTTTATTTTATAATATATTTTATATATATTATTTTTAAATATAAAATATATATATATATATATATATATATTTTTTAAAAATATATATAGCTAGATAGATAGATAGATTATGTTTTGGGGGTTTAAAACTCACACACACACCACACACACCCACACACACACACACACACCACACACACACACACCTATATATAATAATATTATATATATTTTATAAAATTTTATATATATATATTATATATATTTTATTTATATATTTTTATATATAAAACCCTATAATTTTATATATATATATATATATAAAATATATATAATATAATAAAATATATATAAAATATATTATTTTATTTTTTCATTTTATAAACACTATACACATCACACACACACACACACACACACACACACACACACACAACCCCACACCACACACACCCACATAACACACACCCCCCACACACAAAGATAATCCCACACACCACATACACAAACACACACACAAAACACACCACCACCAAAACATAAACACACACACAACACACAAAGACACTCACACACACTCCCATTCCACACACACACACCACCACACACACACACACACACACACACCCCCCCCCACACACACAACCAAAAAAAAACCCCCCAAAAACCCCCCAAAACACCCCACACACCCCCCACACAAAAACACCCCCACAAAACCCCACATATATATAAAATATATATTATATAATATATTTTATATATTATATATATTGTATATATTATAAAATGTTATATTAAATATATTATTTTTATATATAAATATATATATATTTTATAAAATATATATATATATATATATATTTTAAAATTATAGAACAACAACTCGGATTTATTTACTGTCCTCTGGGCCTTTTTTTTTTGAAATTTTTTTACATACATTGGCTCCCATTTTCCCCCCCAAGGGGTCTATCCCTTACCCTTTTTGACCCGCTGCGGGTTTTCCCATTTCCCCCAAAATTTAGGAAAAAAACTTCGAGTGCTATTAATATCGGAAAAATTTTTTTTTTCTTTTTTTTATATATATTGATATTTTTGTTACCCTTTTTAAAACAAAGAATTAATACAAAAGAAAAATTTCCAAAAATCAAGGAAGGGTTTAACAGATTTAGATAGGTTTGGACTAATAAAGGAAAAACCTTTTTAGTAACACTTGAAAAAGCCTCTATGTGTAAATACAATAAATAAACTTAAATTGCGGCGGGCATGACGTGTATTTTGCCCTACGTTTCCGATTGTGGGGAATTATTTTTTAAAATTATATATATTATATTTATAATATATATATATATTAGATTTATATTTTATATAATTTATATTATTATAATATAATATATATATATATATTATATAGTTATTTTATATTTTATATATATTTTATATATATATATATATAATATTATATTATGGTGTGTTTTGTGTGGGGTGTAAAGTGGTGTGTGGTTTTGTGTGTGTTGTTGTGTGTGTGCGTTGGTTTTGGTGTGTGTGGGGTACACATCTAGCCTAAAATTTATATTTTTAACATACAATATATTTATTTTTATATATATGTATTGTATATATAATATATATATATATATAAAATATATATATATATATATATAAAATAATCTATATTACATGTTGTGCAATATTTTATATTTATTTATTAAAAATATATATATATTTTATATATATTATATACATATATACATAAAATATATATTATATATATATATAAAATATATATAATTATATATTATATAATATATATTTATACACACACACACACACACACACCCAACCCTCCCCACACACACATAGCGGGTCACGGGAAAAAATGTAGCCCAAAAACCCCTCAAATAAATCAAGCTCCGCGTGTCTTCCACGTAGGCTCCATGTCTAAAACCGGCGGGAACCAAGAGGTCAATTATGCTTCGCCCCATCTGACCTGTCAGTTCACTTCCAGAGGTCAAACCGTCAAGAACACAACCAGCCTCCAGGGCTGGCTGGCCGGTCACGACATTCTCAGAGCTTTCCAGATCACCCATCGCGTCTTCGTTTATTTGTGTGTACTCTTCCAGCATTAAGGAGTCAAGTTGTACACGGACATATTACTATCATTATCCTCATACACACATGACTCTTTTTTCTATTATTTATTCAGATCTCGATTTTCCTCGAAAAACATCCAAGGGCGTTATAATATAATAGACTATATACTTTCGCTAGAATATTTAAGTTGCCAGGGAAACCTTTTCAGGTTTCTGCGATAAAAAACTGAGAAAGTACTTTTTCTAAATAGCTTACAAAAAAACAAGGGAAAAAAATTTACGTTGCCAGGGGGGATAAACCTCGTTAACCCAAAATCTAATAAATAAAATTTATAATTGCTAGTGTGTTTTTCTTTTTTGCTTTATTACAAGCACGTTCTCTATAAAACAATATTATAAACACACACACACATGCGTATACATACATACATGCATATATTTGTGTGTGTTCATAAATTTGTGTATATATATATATATATATTATATATATATATATATATAATATATATATATATATATATATATATATTATATATATAAAATATATATATATATATCCCCTATATACATACACACACACACACACACACACACACACACACACACACACACACACACACACACCACACACACACACACACACAATATATATATATATTTTATTATATATATATATATATATTATATAAAATTTTATATATATATTTATATTATATATTATATATATAATATATATATATATAATATTAAATATATATATATATATATATATATATATATATATATATATATATATATATATATATATATATATATATATATATATATTTATATATATATATATATATATATATATATTATATATATAAAATTTTATATATATATAATATATATATATATATATATATATATATATATATATATAGTATATATATATATCTAATTTTATATATATATAATATATATGTGTGTGTGTTTTGTGTGTGTGTGTGTGTGTGTGTGTGGGTGTGTGTGTGTGTTGTGTGTGTGTGTGTGTGTGTATGTATATATGTGATAATATTATATATATATATATATATATATATATATATATATATATATATATATATATATATATATAAAATATATATATATATATATATATATATACACAAATTTATGAACACACACAAATATATGCATGTATGTATGTATACGCATGTGTGTGTGTGTTTATAATATTGTTTTATAGAGAACGTGCTTGTAATAAAGCAAAAAAAGAAAAACACACTAGCAATTATAAATTTGATTTTTATTAGATCTGGGCTTAACGAGCGTGTTATCTGCCCTGGCAACGTAAATCTTCTTGTTTTATGATAAGCTATTTAGAAAAAGTACTTTCTCAGTTTTTTATGGCAGAAACCTGAAAAGGTTTCCCTGGCAGCTTAAATATTCTAGCGAAAGTATATAGTCTATTATATTATAACGCCCTTGGATGTTTTCGAGGAAAATCGAGATCTGAATAAATAATAGAAAAAAGAGTCATGTGTGTATGAGGATAATGATAGTAATATGTCCGTGTACAACTTGACTCCTTAAGGGTGGAAGGACCCAAAAAAACGAAGACCCATGGGGGTCTGGAAAATCTGAGAATGTCGTGAAAAAGGGCCCGCCAGCCCTGGAGGCTGGGTTTTTTCTTTAGGTTTTTACCCCGGGAAATGAAAATGACAGGTCGATGGGGCGAAAACATAAATTTACCTCTTTTTTTCCCGCCCCGGGTTTTTTGAATGGAGCCTACGTGGAAGACACGCGGAGCTTGATTTAGTTGAGTGGTATGGCTGACACTTTTTACCTGTGACCCGCTATTTAGTGTGTGTGTGTATGTGTGTGTGTGTGTTTTGTGTGTGTGGGATAAAAAATAATATATTATATAAAATATTTAATAAAATATTTATATATAATATATATTTTAAAAATGTATAAGGGAATATAATATATATATTATATATAATATAAATTTTTTATATAATAATTTTATATATGGGAACCACATGTATAAATGTATTTATTAAAATATTTATATAATATATTATATATATATATAATATTATATATCTACATATAATACAAATAAATAAAATAAAGTAAAGTAAAAAATATATAAAAATGGATAGATTTGGGGACCCAAAACCCCACACCCACACGCACACACACACACACACACACACAACCCCACCCCACAAAAACACCCACCCAAAACAACCAATATAATTTTAAATATATTTTATATATTTTATATATATTATAAAATATACAAATAATAACAAATATATATAATATAATATATAATATATATTAAAATTAATATTTTTATTTTTTTATATATATATGTATCAATATATATATAATATAAATATAATATATATATATATATATATATATATATATATTACATATATATATATATATATATAATTTTATATATAATATATATATAAATATTATATAATATATTTTAATATATTAAAATATATATTTTATATATATATAAAATATTATATTATTCACCCCCCAATCGGAAGTATGGAAAATAACGTCATGCCCGCCGCAATTTAAGTTTTTTTATTGTATTTACAATAGATGGCTCTTCAAGTTTCTTTTTCCCCCAAGGTTTTCAGTTATTAGTCCTAAACCCATCCCCATCTGTTCACCCTCTTTTTGATTTTTTTGGGAAATTTTCTTTTGTATTAAATTTGTGTCCCTTTAAAAGTTTAACAAAATATCAATATCATATCAGAAAGAAAAATAACGTTATCGATATTAATAGCACTCGAAGATTTTTTTCCTACAATTTCAAGGAATAGGGAAATCAGCAGCAGTCACTAAGGCTAATGATAGACTCCTTGGGGGCAAATGTGGAGCCATATGTATGTAACAAAATTCACAAAAAAAAGGCAGAGGACAGTAAATCAATCCGTAGTGATTGTGTTCATATATATATATATATATATTTTATATAAAATATATATATTATAATATATTATTTATATATATATATATATTTATATAATACATATATATATATATACAAAAATATTATAATATTTTTTATTTTT